>NC_083463.1:8712812-8740312 GCF_030014155.1 Tachysurus vachellii
ACACAAAGAAAAAAAACAAGCAGCAATTCAACATTTCACACATCTTCAGCCAGCTTAACAGTTCTAACATGCAAAATTAAACATGTAATCTATTATAGTACCGTTTAGAAAATAATACAGAGTAGAACCACAATAAACAGGCAAAGAATTAGTCAATTTCCCCCAGAGGATTTATAAAGTATTCTGATTCTGTTTCTGATGCCACTAAACAGAAGGAGATGTTCATAGATAAAGAGGAACTCTAAGTGTTGAGGTAAATACCAAAGTTTGGGTTCTAGCACACAAGCCAAAAGTCACAAGTCAACTAGAAGTTATGAACCTTAACAAACTAACATCAAACTAACTCCAAAGATAGTTGCTTAAACCTTTGCAAGTGAGAATAAGGATTCATTCTTGAACAGGATAGATACAGAACTTCAGGTTGTGGTGACCCAGTGAGAAGTGCTACACATCCATATATCTCCTCTTTAGCCTTCCTCTTGAACTCTTACCTGGCAGCTCCATCTCCAGCATCCTTCTAACCAATATAACCATCTCCCTCCTCTGTACATGTCCAAACCATCTCAAGCTATCCTCTCTGACCTTGTCCCCAAAACAGCCAACCTGAGCTGTCCCTCTGATGTGCTCATTAATGATCCTGTCCATCCTCGTCACTCCTAAAGAGAACCTCAACACACAAAAGAACTCATCCCTGCTACCTCAATCATCTATCCAAAAAAACTTATGAAAGCCTTTTTTTCACATAATTCTTTTTATATAAATATGTTATTAAAAAAACACGATTTAAAAAGTAATACAAATTAAAACAAATAAGATGCATGTGTCTTGATGTTTGTGACAGTTCATAGATAATTATTCAAAGCTATTAACAATAATCTCACCTCTAACCATAACCTTTTTTACCCTTTTATACAGATATAGGAAATAACATTTTGGGAAGAGTTGACAATTTGTAAACATGAGATCATCAGTACTTTTGCTTTCTCTTTCCAGTGGCATAATGAAACTTTGGAATAAGGTTCTAACATTTGGTAATAATTAGTATCACAGCTTCCCCATTCCTTGATTATATCATGGTGCTTTTGTAATGTGATTTTCATTTGATTTCTGTTTTAATACTGTCTTGTTATTGGATGTTTTAATCATTATCATGAATTCTTTCTATAGTCTGAGTCTTGCTTTTGTGTTTCCTAAATAACCAAAATTTAATGATTAATTCCCAGGACCTCATTTAATAATGAGTTTGATTAATGGCTTAAATATATAGTAGACACTCAGGGTTTTAAGAATTTGTAAAATCGGTGTTTGTCATAAGTATTGCTCTTCTCACAAGTGTGCAAGGGGCGACATATTTATAGAAAAGTTCTAAAAAAAAACAAAATTCTAGGTTTTTTTTTTCTTTTTTTCCACACAAATGTTTTTTTTTTTCAAAGTAAATAGTGATCTGAAAAACATTTCTACTCTCTGAGATGCCCCAAGTGCTTGTTCATAAGCATGACTTTCTCACAATGTCTTACACTGAAAGGCAACAGTCTTTACTCACATTATATCAGACTTGTTATGATACAATGAACAGTTTTATACTGATTAGGAATGTCCGATATGTTGATTTGGAATACCAGTAAAAGAGGTGAAAAACTGACATAAATCAAATAAACTTTTTTTTTTAAACTTCTCACATATAAGTGAGTTAAAGCTCAGTATTTTATTAACCCATGTATTAGATATCTTATATAAAGCATTTATGTCTCTAATAGCTTCAGATAATTTGTTTCTTATGCTTTTTAAGCAATAACCTGATCCATAAATCAAACGAACAAACACAATGTATTACAGAAACCTTTAGCATTATAGTTTCATTTGTGGTAGAATTTACCGCCAACAATGACATAAAAAACTCACACCAGTGGTGGTGCTAATAGATTTTACTTTTTGTGCAACTAGAAACTAACCAACACAAAAGGTATAGAACGAGGGATAAAATGAAAAGTGACCTGCTTCCCAGCTCAGGCCCTGAAAATTGCTTTTGTCGATTAGTGAAGCACATAGTGTCCTTGAAGAAGTTTCTTTTCATGATTCTCCCTTTCCAACATACAACACACACACACACAGACGTATTCGTGCACACACTCTTTTTCATGTACACTCTAGAGGAAATTTTCTGGTTCAGTAACCACCACCTGAAGGTCAAAGTTCAGTTGTTTGTGATATTTCTGGGCTCAGCTGTGCAGTTTGACTTTAGCTACGAGCTCTCACACGCGCACACACACACACACACACACACACACGCACACGTGCACACGCACGCACACACACGCGCACACACACACATACACACACAGGAGATCTATTAAGGATAATTTTACTGTTGTTGGTTTAATCACAAATTTTGTGCTTAATATTTAATATTAATATTTTGGCTTTTGTCATTATATTATATATATATAAAATACCATTTTATCTCTCTCTCTCTCTCTCTCTCTCTCGCTCTCTCTCGCTCTCTCTCTCTCTCTGTCTCTCAGTCTCTCTCTCTTTCTCCACCACACACACTAACTCACTCACTCACTTGAATGCTCTCTGTAGCCACTTATGCATGCTGTGATTTTATGTTCATCTTTTATTCATCCTCCTTTCTTCTGCACACACTCTTTAGACCATTGTCTCTACACGGTAGTTATTTGTTCCACATACCAAATTCATACTGCTTAGTTGAAGCTAGCACAGAACAGAACATTCAAATTATATGTCCCCAACCCATCTACCCCACCCAGCGCTCGATTTAAGAGTGGATGCATCCTTCCAGCTCATAAACACATGCCAGTGTGTGGACTAACTACACTAAATTTCCCCTAGGTGTGAATGATTGTGTGAATGTGTGTGTGTGTGTGTGTGTGTGTGTGGGGGGTTTCCATGTAATGGACTGGCATCCTATAAAAGGTGTATTCCTGCCTTGTGCCCAGTTTTACAGGGATATGATTCAGGTCTGTAGCGACCCTGACTAGAATAAAGCGAGTATGAATTATTGACTGTCACTACTGCCAAAATTGTGTGGCTTCTATATATGCAATTTACACCCACATGCTTTAATGTGTTATTGCTAAATGCGTCATGCTATAGTTTGAATTTCTTTTTAATGTAAAACCGCACATCTGTGGACTTTATCAACAAAAAAAACAGACACAGATAGCCATGTTAGTCATCTTGGTGACAGGAGTGTATATCTGTGTATATGTTTTTGAGGATTGTTTAATATTTAATTACACCATGTTATGCTGTAGGGGCATGGTGGCTTAGTGGTTAGCACGTTCTCCTCACACCTCTAGGGTTGGGGGTTCGATTCCCGCCTCCACCTTGTGTGTGTGGAATTTGCATGTTCTCCCCGTGCCTCGGGGGTTTCCTCTGGGTACTCCAGTTTCCTCCCCCGGTCCAAAGACATGCATGGTAGGTTGATTGGCATCTCTGGAAAATTGTCCGTAGTGTGTGAGTGAATGAGAGTGTGTGTTCCCTGTGATGGGTTGGCACTCCGTCCAGGGTGTATCCGTCCAGGGTGTATCCTGCCTTGATGCCCGATGATGCCTGAGATAGGCACAGGCTCCCCGTGACCCGAGGTAGTTCGGATAAGTGGTAGAAAATGAATGAATGAATGTTATGCTGTTAATTATGCTGTTACATTTATAGACTTCATTATTTCATTTCATTTATAGACTTCATAATTATTCTTTTTTTAAACCATTTATGTTTTTATCTTTACAATTCTACCTCTGACTCTGTCTTAGTAGCATTTCCCAAATTATCCTTAGTGCATTATGATCTTGGAAAGAGTTTTTTCTATTTTCAGCTTTAAGCTTAAATTTGTTGTGTCTTTCCAGCCACTTTCATTTTTTTAGGACACCCTTTCCCCTGTGCCATTTTGCGCAGACAGAGAAACAGACAGAGAGGCATGTACACACACACACACACACACACACACATAATGGAAAAGGAGAAGTCATTAATCTGAGTCAAATTCAGGGATGATTAATTTGATTGATATGGTGTCTTATTCTACAGCACCTCACGGGCCAAATGGCCTCGCATCTATGTGCAATTTGAGATGTGTGTCTATGTCATTATGGTCATTATCCTAAGCCATATTACCACTTCTTTTACCATTACTGCTGGCCAAGCATCTTCCTAGCACAGATCTAGCGACCAATGCTGCACTAAACTTCACCCTTCAGTCTCCCGACAGTCACAGGGCAGGTATGTAATTTATTTTAACAGATTGTTATACATTGTGGACTTCTGGTCAAATTGTCTTATGTTGTAGACACTTTAATATGTATATATCTGTAACTAGTGCATATTTTTTATTAAATGAGGGCAATAGAAAACTCTAATGTAACCCTGTCTTACAAATAGCAACCATGGTATACAGAAAAAAAAAAACTAGCTGTTATCCAGATTGTTTTCTCCAAAAGAATTTTGAAAAATCGATGATGCACCATGTTCATGTTTATTACACTCACTATTTTATTACACACGCATTCTCAGTCACTGCTGATGTGTTATGGATGTGTTGCTGAAGTGGGTTTAAATAATTTAAACCCAATGCACACAAAGTGTAATCAATTGACATGAATGTCAAAGACATGAATCTACATGCTTGAAAAATCAGCCCCAGCATATGTATAGTACATATAGAACATATGACTATATATAAAACACATAACCAGACTGGAGGAATACCCAGTACTCACTCACACTGAATAAAGGACTGGATCTTAAGTAACTCTAGATATAAATTCAGAGAAGACCAACTGTCAAGCACTATGGCTGCTTTTTATGATTATAACGTTGTTGGTGCTCATTCATTCATTCATTTTCTACCGCTTATCCGAACTACCTCGGGTCACGGGGAGCCTGTGCCTATCTCAGGCGTCATCGGGCATCAAGGCAGGATACACCCTGGACAGAGTGCCAACCCATCGCAGGGAACACACACACTCATTCACTCACGCAATCACACACTACGGACAATTTTCCAGAGATGCCAATCAACCTACCATGCATGTCTTTGTACTGGAGGAGGAAACCGGAGTACCCGTAGGAAACCCCCGAGGCACGGGGAGAACATGCAAAATCCACACACACAAGGCGGAGGCGGGAATCGAACCCCGACCCTGGAGGTGTGAGGCGAACGTGCTAACCACTAAGCCACCGCGCCCCTTGTTGTTGGTGCTGATTTAGCTATTTCGTAGTTCTTCAATGTTTATTAATAATTTTCTATTTTTAGTCACTTATTATGGACAGCACTGTGTATCAGCATGATTTGTAGTTGCCTCAAAATTATAGCATCCGTGATTTGAGCTTAGGTTCAAGCTCCTGAGCTTGAATTACTTTCAATACTCAGATTATCACTTGTTTTGACAGAGTCTGTGTGAGTTTTTTCTGAGGATTTAATGTATGTGTGTGTGTGTCTGTGTGTGTGTGTGTGTGTGTGTGTGTGTGTGTGTGTGTGTGTGTGTGTGTGTGCAATGGACTGCTATCCCAGCTCACAGCTCTCCCAGAATCCACCACAAACTGAACCGGGATAAAGCAGTCAGTAAAGATCAATTCATTAATAGATACAGTAAATTAGAGATATTCCATGTAATGTACAAACAATCAGCCCAAAACAATATTTTCATTACAATCTTAAGGATTTTATTAGACCAATTAGCCTTTACACAGATTTAGTTACTCATGGGCCTTCAGAAACAAAGGAAGCAGACAGTATAGATTAGGGTTTAGGATGCTTGTGTGAGTGTGTGTTTGCATGTGTGTTTGAGTAGGTATTGATTAGAGATTGGCAGAAGGGCTCCTGTCCTGCCAGTGATTGATCAAGATCAGAATCAGTGGGGAAATGATTGAACGAGTGAAGAAAAATGGCAGTCTGGTCCAGAAATAGAAGACTAAAGGAAGAAGTCTAGACTGGATTAGTGGGCACGGGTCACTCTCTTCTCCTTCTATCAGGTCATGTGTCAAGCCTTTGTGGTGTGTGGATAATGAGATGTGATGTGTCACTGACCTCCATAAACATGATCCGGGTATTCTCTGAACCCCAGATCTCCTCTATATGAATATACCTGGTATCTTCTGGCCCTTTCTTGATCTTTGAAACCAACTGTAGTGTTACACCAAAATGTTCCATTGACAAATCCAGTGATATATGGTTCTTTAAATGATACACTACAGAATATCCTGAAGCAAGTGAATAAATGGATGGCTGGAGAGACCGATGGGTGGTGGCTGGTATAAATAGAGCGCTCAGGAGTTCTTGCTTCAATAAAAGCCTAAGACAACATTACCAGGCTAAATGCTTATCCAATAGCTTGACTTGATCTCTGTATTAACCTTTGACACACTACTTCAACATTCTTTTCTTTAACGCAGAAGGTAATTTGCTTATTTACACTGTTGTCTGAGAGATTTTCCAGGTTAAAGACATTCAGTCAGGTGCAGACATCCCATATATTAACCTTCTACAATAGTGTACAACAAATCTTTCACAAGATTTTGCTCATATTTCAGATTTTTTAAATGCAACAAATTTAAATAATTATAAATAAGAGAGAGAGTGTTCAACTAATCATTTTTTTTAATCTCTTGCTTGGGTGGGGGCCACGGTGGCTTAGTGGTTAGCATGTTCGCCTCACACCTCCAGGGTCGGGGTTTGATTCCCGCCTCCGCCTTGTGTGTGTGGCATTTGCATGTTCTCCCTGTGCCTCAGGGGTTTCCTCTGGGTACTCCGGTTTCCTCCCCCGGTCCAAAGACATGCATGGTAGGTTGATTGGCATCTCTGGAAAATTGTCTGTAGTGTGTGGTTGCGTGAGTGAATGAGAGTGTGTGTGTGCCCTGCGATGGGTTGGCACTCCGTCCAGGGTGTATCCTGCCTTGATGCCCGATGACGTCTGAGATAGGCACAGGCTCCCCGTGACCCGAGGTAGTTCGGATAAGCAGTAGAAAAGAAATGAATGAATGAAATGAATGAATGTTGCTTGGGTGAACCTCAGCCATTTCCCAGTCATTTTGACCTGAAAATAGTTTACCTAAAAAGGTAAAATAGTTCTTAAGTGTGTAGCAAAAATATGATTTTAGGTTCTGTCACACTCACTATCTCTCTAGTACTCTTGCACACATGCACCTGCAACCAGGTAGCTATGATTTGATTCCCTATGTTGTATGATGTATTTCCTTTTGATGCAGGAAGTCAGAATGACAGTGTGTTAAAGTACTTGACTGATTTACACAACAGCCAGTTACATACCCACCAAATCTAAAGAATCTAGCCATAACATACCAAAAGCAAAAGCTGGAAGAAAATCAAAACTATAGATTTTTGTATTTTCTTACAGCTAGACTATTGTATTAGTGCCCATGATACTGTGTACTGTATACCAAATAGAATTTGTATTTCATTGACAATTAAACATATTTCTTTCCATGAAGGTTCCAAAGAAAATCTTTTATTTATGAAGATTTTACGAAAAATTTAATTATCTGATGAAGTATTAGTAAACCCTTGACAAAGAGTATGAAAGTGTATGAAAGGAAACCCATGTGAGCACAGAGACATGGGACCTTGGACAGTATCCCAAGCTCAGAGACAGGAAACCCTTTAATTGTGGATTGTGGTTTGTATTTGTAGTTAACCAGTGTTTGGGAACAGGAATATGTGATAACTAAATGAGAAAAAGCACGTTTCAGTGTCAGTGGTCATGTTTTACAGTACCTCATGTGACAAATCTTGTAGTTTGATATTTTGTGAAGGATTCATATGTTTACCGACAGCTGTCATGACCATTTAAAGTTGTTATAGGACAAAGTTTCTCTAAACTGTTTATATATATATATATATATATATATATATATATATATATATATATATATATATATATATAATTTTTATTCCAAGCACAACTGGGAATAAGGCTCTCATTTCAAGAAGGATTAAATAGTGTTAATAACTACTCACAGACCCAAACTGGGTCTAAATTGCTGTTACCAGCATATGTGTGTTTGACTGTATTGACCATGTCTTTGTATTTAACCCTTTAATTGACCAATGCAAAGCTACTCTTAGAAAAGAGGCCAGGAGTCACTTCAGCCAGATGAAGTCCATCTTCTGCACAAAGAAGATAAGTGCTCTGCTAGCTTTCCCAGGCCATGCTCAAGCACAGACACTCACACACTCACACATCCAACCCGGATAATCCAACAGATTGGGTTAACATAACCTGTTCATCTTGTGTGAATAAGGAGACTGGAGAGTATATCTCTCTTTCTAACACACACCATCCTAATAATCCAGTCGAATGGGTTTACGTATTCCTCACAGCCTCACTCCATGTCCATCCCTGAGACTCACACACACACACACACATACACACACACACATTTACATAGATAGCGCTCTGCATCAATGCAGCCAGCCTGTGGAGAATGGGCCTGACTAAGCTGAGAATTTACTTGGCTAAGCAAAGTGGTTAACCCCTGGAAGTAAGGCCAGAGAAATAGTCTAATGTGATTTCTTTCTAAATGAAATTTCTGAACAGAGAGAAAGAGGGGGGCATTTCACTTTGCAGCCTGAAAGAGACACCCAAAACTCTCCATCATGCAAAGCAACACAGAAGAGGTATAAGCTTAGAAAATGATACACCTTTTGGTATGTTGAGTAAGTCAAATATGTGTCAGTTTATTCCTAGATAGTCAGTGTTTTTTTTATTTTTTTTTGCTTTGTGTAATTGTTCATGTGTACAGAAAACATTCTGCACAATATGAAGCAGTTTTTATGTTTCTTTAAGTTATTGTAAAACTTTTCAGTGCATTGTCTGAAATGTTTGCTATGAGAAGCTGCAGACTTGTTGGCACTGTCGTTAAAAATTCTGGTACTGTACTTGGCTTTTCAACTTATTATTAAACTTATGTTGTTTACCGAAGCCGGACAGTTAGATTGAAAGAGATTTGGTAAGCCTGTGCTCAGGTTCCTGTTCCTGGCTGACAGGAGTGAACACACTGCTGTTGTAACTCTTCTTTCAACAGGGTTAAATGATCTGCATTTGGAGATGCTTTTCTGCTCACCACAGTTATAAAGAGTGATTATTTGAGTTAAAACAACTTACCTATCAGCTCGAACTAGTCTGTTTTCGCAGCTTGACCACTCTCTGTAGTGTGTGAAATTCCCAGAAGATTAGCAGAAATACTCAAACCTGCCTGTCTGGCAGCAGCAACCCTGTCATTATCAAAGTCACTGCAATCACATATTTTTCCATTTGGATGTTTGATGTGAACATTAACTGAAGATTTTGACCTGTATCTGCATGATTGGCCGATTGGATAATTGCATGAATGTGTAAAGATGGTTGATTAGATACAGCTATAACTTACACATCACTAATGATTTTGTGCACTGATTACAAACTGAGGAAATTATCTAATGGGATGAAGACATTAATCACATTTTAATGATTTACTGAAAATGGATTTATAATTCAGGTAACAAATTTTATTCCAAAGTAAAATCAATGTACATTTTAATTCTTGTTAACTTGGGAGTCAATATCATAGTAGAAGGATGTAAATTTAATGTATTGTATGCTATATACCTTTTTCTTTTTTTCAGTTAAAGGAGCAGATCTTGAGGGCTCATGGGCATACAGTGTTTTGTGAACCGGGATGTCTGGATGCTGTCGGCTTACCACCCTCGCAAGTTGCTCAGGTTTACAGACTGTGGAGTGGTGGGACGCTTTACATCCCAGGAAGCCCTCATTTTAGTTATGCTATCATAGATAGTCTTGCCGGAGTCCCTGTCTGCACTTTGCACATAATTTACATTATCAATCACCTGATTGCAATCATACCTAACAATTTTTCTTCTCTCTCTTGAGCCATACTGTATATGCCACTCCAGAGCTCCCAGTGTTCCAAGTTTCTAGCCTCATCGTCTCTTCTTACGGGGCTACTTTGTCAATCCTGATGTTCTACCCCTGGTTGGAGTCTCATCGCCCAGTGGTCACCCTGCCAGGGATTGATCTGCATGGTCGGCCAGTGTCTCATGGGATTGTTGTGGATGAAGCCGCCCGGAGACTGTCATGCCTTCTTTGAACCAGTCAGCTTTATGGTCTGGTCTTTATCAGCAATCAAGTCTGTGCTGAAGTCAGAGTTTATGGTGACCCATTAGTTCCTCAGGAGATATTGGTTGCACTATTATAAACTGTTGCAGGAAGGACATTATTTACATTTACATTATTTACTGTAGAGTGTCACTCAAATATGGATAGATTCCCTTCTGAGCCTGGTTCCTTTCAAAGTCTTTTCCTCATATCATCTCATGGAGTTTCTCCTTGCTGTCGTTGCCTCCGGCTTACTCATTAGGGATAGGGATAGATATATAGTCATTAAATTTAAGTTAATATTTAAAATTAATTTTTAACTTTAATTGTATATATTCATTTATTTATTTTTATCCTTATTTTTTCTTCTTCTTATTATTATTATATATTTATTTCTTTTTTCTCTCTCTTTTGTTTCCATACTTCTGTAAAGCTGCTTTAAGACAATTCTGCTTTTTTTTTTTTTTTTTTTTACCAAATTTAAGGTAATTGTTAAAACGCTACACAAATAAATTGAATTGAATTGAATTGAATTGAATTGAAATTGAATTTTCTGCCTGATGACTTTCCTGGAAAGAAGAGCAACAATAATGCAAAACTGAGACTGTTATAAAGATAATGTCTGTGTGATTTTTACTGTGTGTAAAACACCAGCTGGGATTTTGATGAATATGTTATTATAAAAAGTGTGTGCATAAGAACGATGAGCGAGACAGAATACTCTATTGTTTGTTTTTCTTAAATATGTGTGTGTATGTGTGTGTGTGGGTGTGAATGCTGATCTGGGGGGAAATAGGCCCAGAGTCTGCACATTCGCTCAGGTCCGACTCAATGTTTTTTTGGGGCAGGTGCTGAGGTAGACTTCTTCATAAGAGAACAAACTCCCCCAAACACTCACAGACACACACACACACAAATACAAACACACACATGCGCCCCTGGACCCCACAGCACTCATCATTGCTGCAGCGACGCCAATCGATGTGCTGCGCCCCACTGAGCGTGTCCACGGCAGGCCGAGTGCAGGGCTCCTCCACAGGGATTGTGGGAAATCTGATTTATGATGCCTGTGGTGCTGCTGACCACAAACTTTAACTCTCACCCTTCTGTTCTCCTTAATTCTCCTTTTTCTCTCTAGATCTTCAATATTTCTCATAACTCACCAGTCTTGTTCTTCTTTTCTTTTCATTTCTACCTCTCTCTTGTGTTTGCTCTGATTCTCTTTCTTTAAGCATCATATATTTAACTACATGTAAAAAGTTCACAAAAAAATCACAACTGCTTACAATGAATGGTTGCAATCTTTACACAAATTAATACACACTCGATCTCACTCACTCTCTGAGTTTGTGCCCGAAAAATGATAAGGGTTTTTCTGAGACAGCTAGAGAGAGCACTAGTAGGGAAGAGAGAAGATTATTCCATTTCATAAGGATCTGAGGATTGGAGGAAGTGACATGTGCAAAGGATTGGTAATTTTTACAGGCTCATTTTATTTAGTGCTCATTTTAGTCTCTCATCTGCTGTAAACCCCTGAAGTTCTTATAAATCCTCTCTCTCGTACACACATGCATACTAAAGTTAAAAGATTGAACATATAAAAAATATAACACCTTACACACCACATACCTCATCTGTTTGTAACCCACACACTATACTGTGTGAAGAGGCTACCTTATACTTACGACATGCTAAAGTATTATGTTTCAGGCTTAAGAACCTTATAAACATCTGATTAGATTGTCATGCCAAAGTTCAGCTGACCACAAAAATCAATTTAAATTGTAGTTTCTATAATGATTGTTGATGGATATGCACTTTAATTCTATGTTGCTCTTGGGAAGGGTTCCTTAACGAAACCCTTCCTAATAGCTTGTTATGGAGGTAATGGTTAATGTGCGGAGGAGAAGGACAGGATTCTCACCAGTTAATGTTTTTATTATGCCCCTAATGTTGTTTAGTAGGATTTTCCTACAGTCTCACAGTCCCAACAGTCCCACATGAAGTGCTCTAGTGCAGTACTACCAGCTCAGAGGCACGATACTAGATCATTCCGAAAATAGCAGTCTGTGTGTGGTTCCTCCTCAATGAAGATTACTTGTGTCCAGCTGGGGAGGAAGTGGTTTTGCTTTTGTTTTCCCCAAACAACCCTGACTCTTAACATATACCTGCGGACACCTGGAACAGATTTGAAAAAAAAGAAGAAAAGGTGATTACATGAGCAATTTCAGGACCTTGGTCTAGGTCAGCTTCCTTGGAGGGATCTGCAGGTTTAAGCAAGAGAGACTTGTTAGTACTAGGTTGGGGAAAAGAGAATTTTTTCCTTCTCCCCCCATGTTACACTTTTGAGCATTCCTGATTAAGCTTTCAGCTGGAGTTGTGCTCTGCAGTTACTGCCCCAAGCCATGGGTGATTGTACCTGACACAGGTGGATGTCCCTCTGCTTGGTTGTGGCTGCTGACCATGGTGCTGATGTTCCCATCACATTTACAATTACAGCAATACCCAAGCTTCACTGTTTTGATGACGCAGATTGCAAAATGTATTATTATTATTATTATTATTATTATTATTATTATTATTATTATTATTATTATTATTATTATTATCCATCCATCCATACATCCATCTTCTACCGCTTATATTATTATTATTATTATTATTATTATTATTATTATTATTACTATTATTATTATTAAGCTATTGAAGATTAGTATCTTTGTTTTTAATGCAGGTTAGTAATTTGGCTTCCTCTCTCTGTTGAATAAAGAGAGATTTTCCTTTGTGTATTTCACTGTAGTCCCCGTGGGCAAGTGAAAACATGCTAACTAACGATCAAATTAAAATGAAATCCTTGTACAACATTATTTTCTTTTGAAGGATCTACTGATCTAGAGCAGTATGTCTAAGCATACTTATAAGTAAGCCTTGGGTTTTCTTCTTGCCTCATGTAAAATTTATGTCTAAACACAGACTTACATACATGTATAATTAGCCTGTTAAGTTCAGTGAGCTAAATTTTTAGTTGTGACAGGTTGGGGATTGTGGGAAAGATGGTCAATAGGAAAATAATAGCAGTTCCCTTATGGATAGTGTGGTGCGGCTTGAGTAACATACTCAGGTTGCAGTGGCTTATCAACATAATTACCCCTGGGGCTGATGGTGTGGGGCTGTGTGTCTGAGGCTGGGTCTTCATGTGTGTATGCTGTTGAGCATTCATGTGCAAGTGGGTTTAAGTTAATTGAAATGGCTCTGAACACCAAGCTTAAGTCCCATAGGACCATATTCAGTCATTAGAGATTGTGTGTGTGTGTGTGTGTGTGTGTGTGTGTGTGTGTGTGTGTGTGTGTGTGTATTTGTAGAGATATATTTCAAACTACTATCCTGCAGGCAGCACTTTAGGTCCAGAATCATTGTTTCAAATCCAATTATGCTCTTCACACAGTAATATAACGTGCAAAATTTAACATATGCAGGAAGAAATCAATTGATTACAGTTGGTATGTTCTAGATTTATTGTAGATTTTTTTATTTATGATAGCTACATTTCATCCCTTCATTGAGTCTTGTCACAAGGCTCTCCAAGCATCCAAAAGCCTGCAATTCAGCTGTAATTTATTGCCATTTTATGAATTGCTCTGATGCTCATAAATTAGCTAGCATATATGTGCATTTCCATGATACAGATCTGAAAAGTGATAATCCACCATCTGCTGTGAATTACAGTTCATGATGTATGAATCACTACATCAAATCAGCACTATTGAGCTGTACTTCAAGCCTCAATGTGAATATTAATGGATAAAACAACATCCTTACATATAGGGATGGGCAAATTGCTCTGAGTTGTAAAAAACAGGTTGAAAAATGACTTGCTTTAAGAGCAAATATATCTAGTTGTCTTTAATGTATAAAGTAGATCCATACAAAATTGCCACAATATTGGTTATATCTAGTTTTCAGATGTTAAAGACTTTCTTTGTGTGTTATCAAGGTGCAGTTTTATATTCCTTGATTCATATTTATATTCACTGCTGCCACTTTGCACTGAGGGACTAATTACCAATCAGACATTTTGGGAATGTGCCCTAGCTACCAGGGGCCCTTGAGAACCCTACATTTGAAGTGAACAGTTAGGCCATTATAGTCTTGCACACAGCATAATACACAGAAGACAAGTTTATGAATGTAAAGTCACAGAATCTGATAAAATCTGATCAGATATGGTATAGGCATTTAGGTCTGTGTGTAACCAATGAGCAGTCAATTAGATCCTAACCATTTACTGTAACTTGAGCTAGATAAAGTGATGAAAAAATATGTAACTGTAATCCAACAATAAGTCTGAAATTGAAAAAGAACTTTAGCAGGAATGAAAAGAACAGATATCTTTATTTTATCCAATGGGGTGGGTTAAAGATTAAGTCTGGATTTAATTATGACAAAGAAGTCACAACAGGTGAATACAATGCAAAAACATTTTCTGTTGCAACTCTCAGACAGTCGACAAAGGCATTTAAACATTACACTCTGAACGAAATTTAAATTTAAGAAGTGAAGAAAGAAATACTAGGAATAAATCACTGTAAAATATATACAAATATAAGTGTAATATGTTTGTATATATTTGATTATTGAATTGTATATGGGGGGCACGGTGGCTTAGTGGTTAGCACGTTCGCCTCACATCTCCAGGGTTGGGGGTTCGATTCCCGCCTCCGCCTTGTGTGTGTGGAGTTTGCATGTTCTCCCCGTGCCTCGGGGGTTTCCTCCGGGTACTCCGGTTTCCTCCCCCGGTCCAAAGACATGCATAGTAGGTTGATTGGCATCGCTGGAAAATTGTCCGTAGTGTGTGATTGCGTGAGTGAATGAGAGTGTGTGTGTGCCCTGTGATGGGTTGGCACTCCGTCCAGGGTGTATCCTGCATTGATGCCCGATGATGCCTGAGATAGGCACAGGCTCCCCGTGACCTGAGGATAAGCGGTAGAAAATCAGTGAGTGAGAGAGTGCATTGTATATTAAGATGTACATATTGCACCCTGAAATGTATGTTGTATATTAAGATAGAAGCTAGAAGCTAAAATTTGGTGGATGAGTTTGCAAAGAAAAAAGCAAGATCAACACTCAAACCGTTGACCTTGTGCTTTAGAATTCCAAAGTATTAGAATGTAAATTCAAGCACAAAATAATTTAAACCTTTAGTTTAACTGTGCAGTAGTTTATTTTCATTTCAGATCAATTTAACACTTTTTGATGAGGGATAGTGTAGGATATTAGCAGTCGTCTATGTTATGCTGTGAACGTGCCTCGTCAAAGCCGGCAGATGGTGATAAGGCCTGTTTTGTTAGTGGGAGTGTGAAAAAGAATGAAAGTTGGAATAAAGTCGACTTCATTAGAAAGCCTGCTTTGTGTTCATTGCTGAAAAGAGTCACATACCTATGATGGATTCTTATGTGTTGGTTTGCGGGGTGGAGCTATCAGGGCACATTGCATTGGTTCATGTAACGGTTTAGTGAGATAGGCAAGGGGGAAGGAGAAAGGTGTGATCTACATACGTTTCTGCCCAGTAACCCAACACATCCTAATTCATTCCTGCTTCCGTTACACATTGTTCACATTGTTTAAGAAGGTATTGTCCGACCTTTGTTACAGTATAAATACACTATTTCTACTTCTATTTTCTATTTCTATCAAAAGATTGATTTTTTTTTCTCTTCTTACTGTTTGAGGAATTTGTATCTTTCAAAGCTTAATCAAACTCTAGCTAGCACACAGATGGTAAATGCCGTTTGTGTACGCCTGTCAAATAACCCTTTATGCAGTAGCATGATCAATTGTTAGTAAGTGTGTTTACCTAACAGTGATGGTTACTGTACATCATCCCCCTCTTCTGTAAAAGATTACGAGAAGACACGACATAAAACATGTACTTCCCATCGATTCGGTGCGTATGAAAATGATTACTCTCAAACAATGTTGTGTAATTTTATATTCGAGCATGTTTAATAATACAGTTGTCTCTTTGATGAGATGGCATGTTTTGAAATGTGCCTTTGATAGCTATATCAATATCTCATCACTTTTTTATATCCTTGATAAAGCAGGGCCTCTACCCAGCGGATGTTCATTTAAAATACATGTGGCTTATCTTGTGTCAAATCAGTTTAATAGTGAGGTGGGGAACTTACTGTAGCTGCATTTATTTATTTATTTATTTATTTATTTATTTATTTATTTATATAATTTTTTTTTAAAATTTCATTCTTACTTGCTTTCTTCCTCACATACATGTATGACTCTCTTTGAAATAAAAACTGTTTGTAAAATGTATAATCATGTATATAATTATAGTTATTATAGAAAATATGCATCTCTTTTAAACATCTCTCTTCTTTAGATAATATCCAATTTGTTCCACTGTCTACAACATCTGTATCATATGTTTGAGGAGAAAAAGGTAAAACCAATAAATGCAAAAAGTATCATAAAGACTAAGAGAAGTTGGATCATTAAACAATTCAAACACAGACATATAGTACAGCATTAATACACAACAATTAATACTGTATACTTTCACACTTCCCTGAAGGTTTTCAGGTGTTCCACAAGGCAGAAATTGATGAACTGTCTGTATGTGTTTATGCATCTACATTAATATCATGCATACAGTATTTATACCACAGTGTTGTTACATTTACAGAATTTGCCAGATGCTGGTATCCAGAGTGAATTACATTTTTATACAATGTAAGTAAGCAATTGAGGAGTAAAGGCACTGCTTAGGGGCTCAAGGATTCGAATTCACGACCTCCCGAATTGGTAGCTCGACTCCTCTAGGCTACCACGTCCCACATTGAACTCTTAAATCTAATTGGTCCAAAGGTACATTATTGATTAATTTTCTATAATAGCAGCTCTGACAGGAGAACCACATGAAAAACTATGGTTTACATTAATCTACTGTATCTAATATGTTATTTCCATATTAACAACATACACATACAGACGCATGGTGGACTTCGTGGATTCTTCGTAAGATCAACAATTAATTTATTCAAGCAAAGGAAACCATAATCAGTGATATGGAGAAATTCTCTCCAGAGATTTATTTATTTAGTTATTTATTTTTTACATTTTTAGTAGGAGTCTTGAGTGTCAGTACTTTATAACAGTATGTTTCCTATTACATAAAAGTCTTTAAGACATTTTGCACTGTTTTTTTAATCACAAATTATCACATGAATTATTTTGGTCTAATTTTCTTCAAAAAAAAAACAAAAAAAAAAGAAAAAGAAAAGCTGGTGATGGAACAGAGCTAACTCATTTTTTGCCGAAAGCCTGATATCATGTTCAGGAATACAATGGAAATTAAAAATGAATTGCGAAGTGCTGTGGTATACAGTAGGAGGAATAAATCACTGAGATTGAAAAGCTATCGTGTTTTATTCGGTAGATTGAATAGACAAATTATGCATATTTACAGAATTAGTAAAAGATTAGTTCTTGTATATATGTACATGATGTAGCAATCTTATAAATATTTTTTTATGTCTAATATATCAAAAATAATAAACACATTTTAAATTAAGGGAGTCGGTGAGAGCTTGTCTATCTCATTTTGTCCCTATATTCATTATTAAATCTTGTAGCTTACACAGACATACAAATGTACTGAAGGGTATGATTGTTTATTAAGTTTTACCACTTCTTGTTCTGTTCTTCTGCCAGTTGCATACAGATGTTGAGTTTCACTGTACTTATAACACTAAGAGTTTCTGAATGGGAAGTTTCTGTAGCTCAGAAGTGCAGCAACCATTGAGAGCACATTTTTGGCAAATGCCACCTCTCTGTTCTGTGTGTGTGTGTGTGTGTGTGTGTGTGTGTGTGTGTGTGTCAGGTTGTGTAAACGGGTGTCAGGGAGGCTGATTGGGGATTAGAATGGAGGTTTATTCACTGCAGAGAGAGTGATGCGCTGATTAGCGCGCTAGCCGCAGTTCCAGCCATGTGCTGCTGAATTAGCAGCATGTTTGAATGAGATAAAAGGGTCAGGATTACCCACACTGCTCCCCCTGCACATAATCCCACTATAGCTGTGAAATGAACAGCCCTCTCCTGGCCACCCCACGCTTCAACCTGCTCCTCTCACACACAGCCACATGCATGTACATACACGTGTCTGGTCTACACCAGTCTCTGTATTGTGAAAGTAACAAATCAATAACTCATGGGCAAATCAGCAAACATGACAGAAAAATCTCAAACACATCAGCATTATAGCAAAATATAGTAAGTCTTTATTGAAAACCACATTCTTCTGCTGATTGGACACAGCGTACAGCTATTGCATGCAAGAACAGTCTGTTATCTAGCCAGCCTGGTGAAAATGATTCAATATGAAGTTACTTATGTTATTATCATAACAAGAAATACATTATTTTGAATAACTTGAATAACACATTCTTTTTTTTTTAAATCATGCTCATATTAATACTATGACAGCATTTCTGAAATAACATTAAATAAATTATTTTGATAAAAAAACATGCACATAGGAAAGCAACTAAAGTTTCATTTATTATTATATTTCCTCTTACCGGAAACATTCTCCAGCTCTGTGTCCTGTGGTCTGTCAGACCTTTAGTGTTGCAGCCAATCAGAAATCAGCATGTGTAATCAATGCAGAGCCTTTTCTGATTTGAATTCATTTTTTTATCAGTTTTTTATCAATTCACTGTCCTGGTGATTCTTATTCTTACTCTTCTCTAGGCTACACCGTATCCATCACTGACCTATTACCTATATCAATGGTTCTCAATTTTATTAGTTAATTAATTCATTAATTTATTTATTTAATTAATTTTCAGGAACCCCTTCACATCTAACATAAATTCCCCAAAACCCCTTTCAGGTTTATTTTATAATACAAATCCAACCATTAATATTTTAGGGTTAATATAATTTTTTTTTTTTTTAAATTTCCACTGATTTTTGTAGCTTTATTTCCAGATTTCCTTTACACATAATAATAATAAGAAGAATTAATTCATAAACATTACAACTTAGATTATTGTGATTTCCACTATTGCTACACACTGCAAAAACCACACCACCTTATTTCATTGTCCTCTGACCTCATTTGAGAACCGTTGACCTAGACACATGTTCCCCCACTGTTTCACACACACACACACACACACACACACACACACACACACACACCATGGGTGGTTGCGTTGGTAAGGTCACCTGCCTTGAGGGTTCCTCTTGATGTAAGAGACCTGCTTCTTCTCCCCTTTCTCCTTTTCTTCTTCAACGTCCCTCCACCTTTGAGCAAAAACAAATTTACTAACTACTAACACCACCAAAGGAAATTCCCTGTGCTACCATCAATCAGCTACGTGACATTTTATTTACTGTGGCAGTTCAGCTAATCGACAAGAGGAAATATAATGCAATGGGGAAATTAGTGAATCAAATGTCAGAGAATTTTCTGAGACTGAATAAACCACCCTGGATACGAATAGCAAGGAGGTTGAGAACACATTTTTAAAACTGATGAGACGTTGGACTCATTAATGTAATGCACTGTTTTCAGCATAGTAGAGGAAGCATTTTTCTGTCCATGCTTCTCTTTAATCAAAACACATGGCACCGCCTCTGTCACACATGCATTACTTTTCCATATTTAGATACATTATTGTTTGGCATCTGTATTTAGCTGAGTGTGCACTAAGTAAATGAACTGAGATATACGCTAAAAAGAGCTATTGGCCGAGATGGCCAATTCTTACATGGCAGCATTAACAAAATAGCCTGCTTGCTTTGTATAATGGTGCTTTGCTTTGTCATAAGGGAGATTTAAATTTCCACAGTTTAAACATTATTTTCCTGGCTACAAGCCGTTAAAGCAATTAAAGCAAAACACACTAATAGTCTTGTATTTTATTTTTTTTTTAAGATGTGGCTGTTCATCTTATATAACTGCCTTTTTATAACGTTGATAATGATATGGACTTTAACACAGAATGTATTAAACTCCAGTGAAATGAGTTATATCTATATGAACAATATGTTTAATACGGATTGAGCGTAAGATGTTTTTGAACCAGTAATGGAACAGTTAAGTCAAATACTTGGCAACCTGAACTGGATGAGAATGTCAATATTTATCATCGAAAGTACAGAGTCATGCAGAAAGGACTAAAACACTAATGAAAATATTAATATGAATTATTCAGATCAAGTGAATCGTCTTGCACAGATTTAATCTAATTCTGTCTCTGTGGCCCAGGAACGCTCGTTCTGAACGTGTCACTCCACCTTCTCCTCCCCTTGAGCTCTTCATTCGATCTTCTCGTTATCCAGATAGACAGAGGAATAAGCAGTTTTCCCTTTGATTCGTTTAGGGAGCATCTGCTAATATCATATTGATGATAATTTCCCTGTAATGCACCATTTGCACTAATTGTGATGCAGGGAGTGAGTAATGTTATCTGACGGCCCCTCGGCTCCAGCGCCCGCTCCTCACCACTTAATTTCCTGATTGTCCCAGAGAGAGAGACGTGACAAGCTGGCCATAAACAACTGTCAGTCTTTTAAAACACAGTCTTACACACACACAAACACACACACACACACACAGAGTTTTTTTCCACTTTTTTCCAATTATGTGACCAATAAGTGATCACGTGAAAAGGAATTGTGTGAGGAATAATTCATGTGAGAAAATCCCCTGCACTGAAAACAATGAACATGCAGAAATTAATAAATAATTGATTCAAAAATCTATGAGAAAGCAAAAAAATCATCAATTTCATTAGAAATCAAAAAATAAAATCTTTTTTACTACATGTGGGAAGTCTAAAGTACATTGTTAAAGTCTAAATGTTGAAGTATCTAAAAGGCGCATGCAAATGATGTGTCACGTGAAGAAAAAACAGTACACAATTGTAAAGCATATTTTAGACACACATTTGTATTATGTGTATTAGATTATTTGTGTGCATGTGTGTGTGTGTGTGTGTGTGTGTGTGTGTGTGTGTGTGTGTGTGTGTGTGTGTGTGTGTGTGTGTGTGTGTATGTGTGTGTGTGTGTGTGTACAGTCCCGGCATAAGAGTTAGACTCTTACTCACAGTGATAGCAGTGTGAAATCAATCTCCAACACTTCTCCTCAGAGTGACCACAGAAAAAGAGATAAAACCTCTCACACTAAAGCCAGGGGCAGGAAGGCAATTAACAATGTCCCACTTCCCATCTAATATTCTTCTTTAGTCATGGAGGGAGGCTTTTGGCCTTGCTTGAGCTTTAAAATGGGTGTGGATTTGGTCTGAATGGAAACTGAAGGCAACTTGGGAAAGTATAAAGTGTTCGTTTCTTGATGACGATGACGAGGACGATGACGATGAATGATGATGATGATGATGATGATGATGATTAGATAGTGGGTGTAAATTGCAAAAACATAACAATAAATGGAAAAGTTTGTAATTATGTTGTGGAGGTTTGGGGAGGTTTATACTTTTTTTTTTTTATTTTGTCTTTCTAAAGGTGGAAATTCCTGGTGCTGAGGAAGCATGTCTTCAAGGATGCACATACATGCAGAGAAAAGCATGGGAACCCAAAAGAACCTCTGGAGGCCTGTGAACCTGGAGGGAATGACAGAACTATTGTCACCCCACATGGAGGTCACTGGTAAACCAGCACAGGCAAGCGCATCTCTTTGCCTATCACTGCAGATTAACAGGACAAACCGATAAATCATGTCATCCACTGGGCCTCTTTACAACAGAGGAGAGGTGAAGAGAAGAGAAGAGAAGAGAAGAGAAGAGAAGAGAAGAGAAGAGAAGAGAAGAGAAGAGAAGAGAAGGAAGTAGAATAGGAAAAGAGGGAAATCAGAAAGAAAAACTTTTACTAGAAAAAAGTAAAGGAATGGAAAGAGATGAGCAGGAGGGAAAAAGAATGGTAGAAGAGGGTAGGAAAGGGGAACAAAACAAACCAAAATTAAGGGAATGGAAAAGATGAGAGAAGAGAGGAATAAGCAAGTGTAAAGAAGTAGAGTGGAGCGGAAAAAAGACAGTAAAGAAGAGGAGAAGAAAGTTAGAGAGGAGATGACAGAAGATCA
Organism: Tachysurus vachellii; assembly: GCF_030014155.1. Classification (NCBI taxonomy): domain Eukaryota; kingdom Metazoa; phylum Chordata; class Actinopteri; order Siluriformes; family Bagridae; genus Tachysurus; species Tachysurus vachellii. Next base: position 8,735,067 of record NC_083463.1, read on the forward strand.
GAGATGGAGAGGAATGATAATTAGAGAGAGTTTGGAGAGGAGAAGAAAGGAAAAAAAGATAAGGGAATAGAGGAAGGAAAAGAAGATTCAGAGCAACTGGAGTGAGAGAAGAGAAGAGAAGAGAAGAGAAGAGAAGAGAAGAGAAGAGAAAAGACGAGAAGAGAAGAGAAAAGAAGAGAAGAGAAGAGAAGAGAAGAGAAGAGAAGAGAAGAGAAGAGAAGAGAAGAGAAGAGAAGAGAAGAGAGGAGAAGAAACCAATGATAGGACAGAGGAGGAGAAGAGAGAAGACAAACATGCTCATTTGTTGTCTTTCTTTTCACCCTGAACTGAACTTTTAAACTAAATAACATTGATTCATTTCAAACCAGATCAAACCAGTTCTTTGGCTTTGTTAAACTCACTGCAGCAGGGTCATTTCCCATTAATTGAAATGATCCAGTTTAATTCTGTCAGTATGCAAGTACACACACACACACACACACACACACACACACGCGCATGCACACACACACAGACATGCTTATACATAGACATTTACTTGTTGATCAATACAGGTCATAGATTGTCAGTAGCGAGCGAGTCAGGAGAATGAGGAGGATTTGCATATATATAGGGACTGAGGTTAGCCATGCGCTTTAAGGATGATCAGATATGCTAACCTCAGCATCCTATACTCCAATCAATGTGTGTGTGTGTGTGTGTGTGTGTGCCTGTGTGCAATTGAGTATAAACTACAACGATAAACATCTTGATCTTTCAAGGTACTTTGTGACAGTACTCTACATGTGTAAACAGAGAGGTAGAAAAAGAAGAACGGGGAAAAACACTCTGCCTTCTTGCCGTGTTTTCTTTAAGAGAGAAAAAAGTGAGAGAGATCTTAACACACCTGTATAATGATGTACCTGTTTCTGTGTTAAATACCAGAGGGCCCAATTAATACTTCTCTAGCTGAACATGTCCTTAGCAAGTACAAATGCACCCAAGAGAGACAGAGACAGAGAGAGAGAAGAAATGAGAGAGAGAGAGAAAAAGGGGGTGAGAAAGAAAAATAGCTCTGTGGCACAGTATTGAAGTGCCTGAATCGGAGCATTAACTCAAAAATCTCGTAACCAGAGTCTCATATGATTGTATGTTTTCCTACATCATTATGTGAGTGAAGGTGAATTTGAGCTTCATGACCAGATCATCACGTGAATGTGAGTAAACACGTGACATCATGTGAATGATCTGACTTCTCAGAGGTCATTCAATGCCTGAGGTCATGGACGTGTAAATATAAATGAATCGAATAAAAAATGCACTACACTGGTTCTGAAAGCAAAATCAAAATATACACAAAAAGACTTGACAAAAAAAAAAAAAAAAAAGACAAAATGCATGGTGTAAATGTTGAAAATAAAAACATGCACCACATGTGAAAGAGTACACATCAAGCTACAAGATACACATCAAGAGCTGATCATCCTCATGCATACTGCAAAATCTAAAACTTTAGCTAAGTAACTGTTTAAATGAATGACATTTCAGTAAAAAGGAATCTTCACTGATATGTAAAAAATGCTGAATAAAATTCAAAGTGGCGTTTTTAATCATTCTTCTGTGAGCCGAGCGGATGGACAGAAGCAGGACTCGCATGGCCTCTGACAGCCTGCTTAATGTCTCTGTTCCACTGCACCACTCTGGTTTGATAACACTTAACACACTTCAGTTGCTGCAATACAGCTCTAATTAAGCCTGAACAGAGCCAAGGCTAGCCTCTCTCTCATCCTTTACAACTGTCTGTGCTACACATTCACTCAGTCTGTCGGGTTTCTACATGAAGCTAACGTTAATGTTAGAGGTGTGTTTATTGAAGTGCGATCTATCAGACCAGGAAATAAAATATTCAGGCTTAAAAAAATAAAGAAAAAGCTTTATCCACAGAATATTTCATCCATATTATTATTGTTTCCTTTTCCCTTTTTATTTCTTTAATTATTATTTGCTTAAGACAGCATTGTGCCTTTAAGACTTTCTCAAAGATGTTGCATTATTAAACTAAAATCAAAACAATTGTTTGTTGGTTTGCTTGTTCATTTAAATGTACTTTTTTTTACTGTATTTTATTTTTTTTTAAATATATACTTAGTTGTTAAAAGTCCATTTTAAATGTTAATTCATTTGTTTGGTTGTTTGTTTGTTTTTCCTTCATTCATTTATTTATTCATTTAAGTTTGTTTGTTTATTTGTTTGTTTGTTTGGTTGCTTTATGTCATTTGGAAAAAAAAATAACTTAGTCATTACACACACACTTTAACTGTGTATTTGGTTGATTGTTTGTTTGTTTGTTCGTTCGTTCATTCAAGTTTTTTTTGTAAATTAACATTTTATTTTAATTTAATTCAGCAGTCACTCATATAATTAATTAGATTAATTAATTAATGTTTTTCTGTTCATTTCTTTTTTAAACAGCATGACAGCATTGCAATTTAATAAATAATGGTAGTTTACTCCTTTTTCTCTTATTATACTTCACTGTTTAGTTTACCAGACCTGGTCAATTTTAGTTACATTTATAAGATGTGATAAAGAACAAAACACATCATTTTTCTATCTTGCTGTCTCAACACTTAGAGAACTAACAGTCTTAGTTAACCCTTGACTCGATTTAACTTTAGCACAGGAAACTCATCCCCAAAACCTTCCTCAAATGTCCCAGCTGCATTATCACACTTTGACAGCATCAGACTAAATATTGTCAAAATGTTGTGGGTTCATCCGACACAGGACAGTAAATCTGCACTGACTGAGCCTGAGGGATAATAACGGGGTGGGGGTGGGTTTCAAAATGTTTGGTCACACACACACACGCGTGCGCGCACACACAAACACACACGCGCGCGCACAACAACCTTCTTCGATCTCAGCCCTCCAGATATACATGATACTTCCGATTCTACTTACACAGGCTTCTGGGAAAAAAATAACAAAAGAGCTGATAGAAAAAAAAATATGAAGGCTCTCCAAGGCCTTGAGGAAAACATATGGCATGGTGAATTATCATGGTGATTCCTCTTTCTGCGAGTACTTTTCATGCTTTTACATGGGGAGCCACTTTCCATAATTTATCATTTGCAAGCAAATGTATTGCCTCTGCCCACAATTCATTGTAATATAGTGTTCCCTATTGTAGTATAGGTTTTTTTTTTTGTATATACATATATATAATTTAAATCTTTTCACTTCCTGATTCAATGGAAAATGGCTTGTGGCGTGAACCATGTATGACATCACAGAGTTGGCTTGTTGGTCATCAGATGTGTATTTTAACATTCTGTCCAAACTGAGAGCTTCCGTTTCCTCCTGCCTTCCTTCATGGACAACCTTTACCTCATTCTCACCCTCTCACTATAGTCATTGCATCTCTGTTGATGATGATGGCATATGAAACAGTGATGTGTACTCTGAATTCAATGTTAATGATGCCACCGATTACACTAATGATGTCAGGGTAATGGGAATGGACAACAGAGGACAGCGATGACCCTGATAGTGTGGGAACTGGTGACAGCTCTGACAATAGCACCTATAAGTAAATCTGTGGTAATGTTCTAGTGAGGATTTACCACCATCCTGATACATTTAATGTGGTTAACTCTAGCGTGGTTCGGCACCATAATGAAATTTCTATTGTGAGTCACATTTCCTTGATTGGGAAAGAGCAGGGACAAAAGAATTTTCAGTTATAAAAAGTAATCGAAATGCTGCTCCGATGTAGAGTCGAGCATCAAGACAACAAAAGAGGACCAAAGACAAATTTTAAATGTTAATTTATTTGTTTGGTAGTTTGGTGGGGTTTTTTTTTATTGTTCCTTTTTTTGGAAAAAATATCTTAATCATCACACATACACTTTAACTGTGAATTTGTTTTATTGTTTGTTTGTTTGTTTGTTCGTTCGTTCGTTCAAGTATTTTTTTTGTAAATTTACATTTTCTTTCATTTTAATTCAACATTCATTCATATAATTAATTATTATTGGGTTTATCAGGTATCAGATTGTTATTGGTTTATCAGGTATTAGTTTGAGGGGGGTTTTTTTTTGTTTGTTTTTTTTCATTTCTTTTTTAAGCAGCAGGACAGTGTTGCGATTTTGTAAAAAAATAAATAAATAAATAAATAAAATAAAAGCATTTTTCTATCTTCGTGTTACAGTACAACACTTAGAAGCCTTCAGCTTTGGAGGTTAGGGTCCGCTATGATGCATTGCGGGTTAAGGGCCTTGCTCATGGGCCCAACAGTGGCAGCTTGGCAGTGCTGTTGCTTGAACCCTTATCCTCCAATCAACAACCCGAGTCACCACTGTTCCTTATGATATTGTTATTATCAAAAATAAACAAATAGTGCACATTTTGACCAGGATTCTCTGGACCTTTTAAAGAGGAAGTGCTTTAACTCTACAATAATTTCACTGGACTCACATGTACAGTAATATTTAATCTATTTATAGAGCTTTCAATTGCTGAACCTTTCACTGAAAGATCAAGTCTGAGTTATATATTATATATAATTCTACAAGTTGTTTGAGTTAAAAAGGTTTAGCTTAAAACCGATCAATTAAGCATCCTGTCATTAAAAAAGAAAAAATAAGCAGTGAAAGAAAAATCCAATATTTTTGATAGTCGTGGCTTGTGACTTCCACAGCTTATCTAAATTTAATAAAACTTTTCCATGTTGTACATTCGTCCTGACATTCCTAAGAAAGTCATAAAAAAGAATGATTTTTTTTGTAAAGAAATTGTCCATTTAAAAGATATAGGGGTACAAACTTTTGCACACAGGTTTTTAGACAGATATATTAAAATGAAAAGGCAAGTGGCAATAGGTTTTAATTGTCATTAATAATATGTATAATTTTATTACTAATAAGATTTAATAATTACTAATAAGATTTACAAGAAAAATGCATTTATATTTTAAATTTAGTACAATCACATAGGAAATTTAGGAGAATCTGCCCAAACCTTCACTTTCATCTTTACCTGACACACACACACACACACACACACACACACACACACAGAGTCCACGCCTTTACTCAACCTTCTACTCACCTCAGTGCATTTGCCACTAATATAAACCATGCATCACATGTCAGCTGAATGGCCCTAATAAAAAGACAGACCTAATCAGATCCATCAGCCATGCGTTCCACTCTCACTCTTATTCCCTATCGTGCCCTGATTAATGTTAATTTCATCATGTGTCT
>NC_083463.1:8745312-8815312 GCF_030014155.1 Tachysurus vachellii
GTGTTCATTTTGGTACAAAAAGGCAAATTTTTAAACATTTAAATTTTTACATTTGAAATTTTATTTGGTATTTTATATAGACAGTCTGTCAGTCCGAGAAGATCACAGACTCCTTGATTGTGCATCATGGATCCGACTTTAAAAAGTATAAAATACAAAAATAAATACTGAAATCTTTTCTTCCTTGATTTTTATGATAGATTCAGCTGCTAAGTTGTTGTTTTACAAACCACATTTTAATGCATCATCAAACTATTACACAAGTGTATATAAGTTTACTAGACCCTTATTTGTTAAGATTGCAATATTTTTGCACAATGTACTGTATATCACAATATTATTCAATATTCACACTGGTTGGTGCTATTTTGTGCATTTTGTCCTATAGTGTTTTGTCTGCTTACATCAGGTTGCACAGATGCACTTTATGTGGCTAGGACTAACTTAAATTAAGTCCTTAGCTCTGTCTTTGTTTTATGTAGCACCGTGATCTTGGAGAAACGTTTTCTCATTTCACTATGTACTGCATGAGCTATATATGGTTGAAATGACAATAAAATCTCCTTGACTTGACTTGATTTTGTTCATATTGTTCTAAATTCAATTCTGACAGAGTATTTTGAGAAAACCTGCCTTTAAGCCTACATAATAAAAAGACAAAAAAACTTTGGATAGATTTTAAGTACAAGCAATATAAATAGAAAGCTGGAGTGAAAGACACAATGGTAACAGAGCAATTAGCTCTCCCTGTTGTTCTCCAGTGTTAATGAAGAAAGCCACCACTCTGAGAAGCCCAAAGTGTCAGAGAAAGAGGTGAGAAAATAACAATGTTGGGCTTAACTTACTGTGCTGACTACAACCAGGGGGCATGCACACACTTTTAAACACACACATACACACACACACGTTTTTGTCCTGGGACGAGGGTGCTTGTGGACCACCGCAGGGGGAAAAAGCTGATATGTGGTGCTAATGCCTTTCATTCGTGTTTTTGAGGTGAATACATTAACAGGTAGAGTCAAACAGAGAACAGAGGATCATATTTAAATGGATTAGCAGATGAGGCAGAAGAAATAAACATCTGTGTGTGTGTGTGTGTGTGTGTGTGTGTGTGTGTTAGAGAGAGAGAGAGAGAGAGAGAGAGAGAGAGAGAGAGGAGAGAGAGAGAGATGAAGTTTTTAAGAGTTTGTCACAGTGTTGAATAAGATCTGGCTGGAAAACTCTGGAGATTATGTATGTATACCCTGCTTAGTGCCATAAAGTAATGTATTTCTTGTATCTCTTAGTTCTAATTCCCAGTCCATAATTATGGATTATCCTTGTTCGATGATGTGCGTTCACAGCCATGCTATTGACTCCGGTTACGTTATTCATATTCACTCTAATAAAGCATCACAGTATATAACACGCTTGGGTCCTGCCTCTCACCACACACCACCTACAATCCCAAGCCACACTCTACCATTCTTAATAGTGTGTTGTGTCTGTTAAAGCATCCTATCTAGTGTATAGAACATGTGACATGGAAAGCATAGTTCTTGCTTCTTATAGCTAAGAAATGAATTCAGTTCTGTTACAAAGATGTTGTTTTTTTTTCAGCAGGGGGGATAATATTTTAAAATGCTACAAATTTTGAAGCATTAAAAGTTTATTTACTTGAAAACGGTGCATTATTTATCTAAAAAAAAAACATTGTCTAATTTTTGAAAAGCAACTGAATAATTGAAAGAAAAAATACAACTTTTCCATTTTTCTTTTTGCAGGGAATTTTATTCTATTAAATTCGCATTCATTGCAATGTACAAACACTACATATGTAGTAGACAGATATTTAGATTGAAGTATATCATTTACATTAGCTACTTGTACATCAGTGGTCATTCATTGTAAATTGTTGAGCGTGTGTGTGTGTGTGTGTATGTGTGTGTGTGAGAGAGAGAGAGTGAGAGAGAGAGAGAGAGAGAGAGAGAGAGAGAGACACCAGGTCTTGTCTAACTATAACTACACCACATCTTTCTCCTTTCTGGAAGAACAACGTTGACTGAAAAAGGCCTGTGGTGCATTTATGCTGACCACCGCGAATAGATTAACGAGCTAAAGATCTGCAGAATGTTAATTAATTTGGGGGTATTCTAATCTGGGACAGAGGAAAAAGATGTATAGGAGCTTTGGCAGACTGACCACACTACACTGAATTTATAGTGTGTGCTGCCACATAGTCAATGCTGTTTTAATTCACCACCATACTACAGCCCCCACCCCCATCATTATCCCCTCTCATTAATGGAAATCTAATCATCCACCATGGACCACCAACAAAAACACACTCTCACACACACACTCACAGATGCACACAAAGACGCACACATACAGTATTGTTTTTTTTTTTTTATTAATGTGAGGATGTTCCACTAGCATAATGATTGCTAAAGCTAATTATTGTTACGGCAACAAACTTAGCTCTTTCGTTTTTTTAGATAAAAGCTGTGGGGGAAACGATGGCACGGTGGGTCCGGATCCACCGCAACCCTGACCATGACAGAGCACATGCTGGAGTTAAATAAATAAATAACAAACAGATTTAGAACCTTCTATTATTGTGTGTGTGGATATCAGGTGTTTATTGGTCCTTACAAACAACTAAGCACCCACACCCACACAGGATAATGAACCCTGTATATACATGCACATTACAAGATCTATCTATCTATCTATCTATCTATCTATCTATCTATCTATCTATCTATCTATCTATCTATCTATCTATCTATCTATCTATCCATACATGTATGTGCTCCATCTCTGTATTTAAATATAAACTAAAAGAGGGAAAAGGCCCCATTTGTCTTTTTTTTTTTTTTCATTGTATGTAAAACCCCCAGCTTTCCCCACACAGATGCTGGAAATAAAACAACTGTCAGAAAGAAAACTTTATTCAACTCCTGATGTGTAGTTTCTCAGCTACATCAGACACTGTGAAACTTTCTGGCAAGCGTTCTGAATAATGTGACTGAGTCAGTTATAGATAACCATTTGTGAAGAACATGTTCATACATGTCTATAGCCACCTAACAGTATGGCTCTATCACTGCTGTTTGTCTTTCTCTCTGTTAGCCCGGCTGATTGTCTGTTTGTCTTATGTTTTAGTCAGTACTTGTATTGATCTCTGTACTGTAATATGTCTTCTATATTTCTGTAGAAGTTCTCTATTTGTTATTTAATAGGCCTGTCTCCTGACGTTCATGAGAGACAAAATATCATAAAATATCATGTCCTGTTCCTTGGTTAATATCGGAAACATATTTTCCCCACAACATGTGCTTCAAGTCAAAGCAAGAGGGGAAGTGTAATGATTGTTAATGTTGTATTACCTCTCAGATTCACTCAGCTTTCCTACAGCCATAAGCTCTGAGTAAATCCACACTGTGCCACTTCTATGGGGACGTGGTGGCTCAGTGCTTAAGGTATTGGGCAACAGATTGGAAGGTTGTGAGTTCAAATCCCCACCAAGACCACCAAGCTGCCACTCCTGGGCTCTTGACCACAGCCTTTAACCCTGAGTTGCTCAGCTGTATAAATGAGATAAATGTAAGTTGCTTTGGATATGGCCGTCTGCAAAATGTCCTTGTCTCTGGGCTAGTAAACTTAAACAGAAATCTTTTGTACCCCTGTGCATATTGTGTAAATGTTAAATTCTAAAACACAATTACAGCACAATTATTACCTAATATATATATTTTCCAGTAAGATACATAGTAAAGTTACAAAAGATAACGGATGCCACCTCAAAGGAAATTGTATTAGATTTAGTTTTTAACTGTTAGACTGCATATGTGTTCTGTCAGTCAGCTGTATGGTCTGGTCTTTATTAGCAATCAGGTCTGTGCTGAACTCAGAGTTTACGATGACCCATTAGTTCCTCAGGAGCTCTCGGTTGGACAATTATAAACTGTTGTAGAAAGGACGTTATTTACATTTACACTATTTACCTCATTGTCACCCAAATGAGGATGGGGTTGCCTTCTGAGCCTGGTTCCTCTCAAGGATTCTTCCTGTTATCATCTTAGGGAGTTTTTCCTTGCCGCCGTCTTTTTTTAAATTCATTTTAAACTTTAATTGTATATATTTCTTTATTTATTTTTATCCTTATTTCTTCTTCTTCTTCTTCTTCTTCTTCTTCTTATTATTATTATTATTATTATTATTATTATTATTATTATTATATATTTATTTCGTTTTCTCTCTCTTCTGTTTCCATACTTCTGTAAAGCTGCTTTGAGACAATGGTAATTGTTAAAACACTGTTAAAATAATTTGAATTGAATTGAATATGTCTGTAGAAAGGACATTATTCATAATAACCACCAAAATAAGTCTAATATTACTCTTGAATCTTTGTATAATGTTAATTTTTTATAATATTTCTTATGTTCTGTAAAGCTGCTTTGAGACACTGTTCATTGTTAAAAGCGCTATACAAATAAAATTGAATTGAATTTATTTTCTGAATGTATTACTGATTGAATGTATTACTATATACTTGCTGTATCGAGTTATATACTGGCTGCTGATCTGTGCCATGATGCACTAAAGAGCCAGATATCAGATTTCTCCGTCTCTAAACCAGCCTCGGTCAGGAGTGTTGTGTAAAACAGCTGGGATTCCAACTCAAATCACAGCAGTAGTTTTAACCTCTATGCTGCTACACTTTGCGTTTTGGGGCCAAAACTGAAGCGAAAAAAATGGATATTGCTTTACATTAATTTTCAGAAAACCCCAATTCAGCAATCTCTTTTCGCTTGCTAATCACCAAAATGGCAACCCATTGATAACCATTACCAGGTCTGTTTCTGGATGTATCATTGCATATTGCACATTTTTTAGCTTCCCCTTGGCTCCTCTGAGGCCCTGGCACTCTGTGTGTGTGTGTGTGTGTGTGTGTGTGTGTGTGTGTGTGTGTGTGTGTGTGTGTGTGTGTGTGTGTGTGTGTGTGTGTGTGAATGAATATGTGTGCTGCTGCTTCATCACATGCTCTGTGCTATTCTAACAACGCAGCATGTGGTCATCACTATTATAGTCTAAAGCTTGTGTACATAAATTCCCACAGTGTTTCAGATTATGGACAAGATCAGCAACCGTGTGCCTAATGAGAGGTGTGTTTGTGCATATGGTCTGTGTGTAAGTGTACAGAACTGTGTGTGTGTGTATGTGTATGTGTGTGTGTACGTAGATGTGGCAGGACAACGTGACACAGACGGGTGGCCAGTAATCAAGAAGACAGGATCTAGGAAGCTTTAAGTCATGTCAGATTTTCTCACACTAGCTCTAGCAGTCAGGTTTTCTGGTTTTTCTACTTTTTACAATACAATATGAGAAGCGAGTAGACAGTGAAGAGAGGTTTCCTGAATTGGGCTTTCAGGAGATATTACAGTTCCTCTTACAGTTATTCATCTTTTGTATTTTTAAATGGAAGACAAACTCAGTATGCCAACTGCTGTCATTCCCATTTCAGCTTTCCTATTTGTCCAATCACTTTCACTTCCCTAGCTTTTCACCAGTCTGTCACACTGGGATAAATGCTGATAAAAGACACTTTTTTTTACATAACCGCCTCATTTGTTCCTGCATTTAATATTGTTTTTCGCACAAAATATAGGGAAATACATCACACTCGTCTCTTTGTAAATTCTCTTTGTAGCTTTGACAGAGCACAAAAGTGTGTCTTTAAGGACTTGTTAGAGGAAAATGCCTTGCTCTTTGACGAGGCTTTCAACTAGAGTCTGTCCATTTCATCACATCCTGTGTCTGGGGCCTTCGACTAGGTAAATCTTGACTCTCTGCCGCTTCAAGACTTTATTTAACCTTTAGCAGAGCTTTGTTATGTCCAATCACATGCATTTATACAAATATATCAGACCAGAAAGAAGCTATAAAATACAACACCCTTGACCTCATAGTAGAGGTGCAAAATCAGTTGAAAGGTTTCTTTATTTTTTCTTTTGTCTTGCTGTTTTTTTTTTTTTTTTTTTTGCGGACTTTATCAATTTTAACCTTATCATTTTTATATAATATATTTTCTTTATTTAATGCTAATGTAATAGTGAATTGTAAGAAGAGTCTATGTTTTTGTTAATGATATACATTTTGTGTTTATAAAAAGACTTTTATTTTAATAGGGAGATTCTGAATGGCTTTTATTTTTGATAGGAAGAATCTGTTTTAGAAAAAAAGGAAAACATTTGAGTTGCAATTGAGTGGGTGATGAGGCAGCCGTGATGTGACTATTTAAAAAATATTATTAAAAAAAAAATTCAACTAAATTCAGTTACATTACATTTATTTGTATAGCACTTTTAACAATTTTTCTCAATTCACATTGTCTCTCAAAGCAATTTTACAGAAGTATAGAAATTGAAGAGAGAAAAAAAAAGAAAACGTTTAATAAAGAGTTCATTATAGAGTCTGTGAAACTTCTTAGTTTTATTTCATATTATTTCTGCTCTCCGGTCTGATGGCTTGTTTAAAAAATATATTTAACGACAATATTTAAAGACAATTGGAGTGAAGTTTGCAGTTATTCTCTGCATGTCGGATTCAAAGGCTTCAGATTAAAAATGTTGTCTCAAGGTGTTAGTCGATAGAGATAATATGAAGCTTAAAAATCTAAATATTAATATTTATTCATTTTCTACCGCTTATCTGAACTACCTCGGGTCACGGGGAGCCTGTGCCTATCTCAGGCGTCATCGGGCATCAAGACAGGATACACCCTGGACGAAGTGCCAACCCATCGCAGGGCACACACACACACACACACTCTCATTCACTCACGCAATCACACACTACAGACAATTTTCCACAGGTGCCAATCAACCTACCATGCATGTCTTTGGACCTGGGGAGGAAACCGGAGTACCCGGAGGAAACCCCCGAGGCACGGGGAGAGCATGCAAACTCCACACACACAAGGCAGAGGCAGGAATCGAACCCCCAACCCTGGAGGTGTGAGGCAAACGTGCTAACCACTAAGCCACCGTGACCCCTGAATATTAATATGATTTTTCATATTTCAGCTGAAAATTTAGGCATTAAAAGTCATGTTAGTTACATATCCAGACCTTTGTAAGCCAGAAATTGAATGTTACTGGACTTTTTAATTAAAGTTGTAATTTCTGCTCTAGACCTCTAATTCTATTAAAAAAATCAGACGTTTAATCATTCTATTACTTTTTTTGTTAATGAGATCTCCTGCCTTATTTGAATGCCTAGGTGTATGTTAGCTGTTTTCTTATCCTGCATCACCATTGCGTAGTTGTCTGCAGAACTCACGTTAATCGCTCTGTAAGCACTTTATCAAAAACTGCTTGTTCTTTTGGTCTTTTTTTCTGCTTTCTTGTTGTTTTGTTGCTCTGGTTTCCAGCCTCTCTTTCACTTTCAGTGAAGTAAACGAACAGTGCTGACACTCATTAAAAGAGAAAAGAAGGAACATCAAGCGGAGGGAAGTGAGCTCGTCTCTGCTCAACCTGCGGTCATGAAACTGTCATCCAGCATGAGACGTGCTTGTTAGCTCCAACCAGAGCATCATGATCATCCCTCCCTCTTGTTCTCCCTTTTTTCTTCTTTTACAGATTCTATCATACGTGAATACGATCAATTATAGATTAAACACTGGTCAAGATATGACAGAAGGCACGGAGAATGTAGCAGTGTATTTTAGCTTCATGAATGTAGATCATTGATTTATGTTTACAGCATTTGCCATTTATTATCATTTAGTGGATCTTTAGAAGATGCTGATCTTAAAAAACTATGTGGTGTTCAGACAATTTGTGGATACCTGCATTGTCCTTATTTTTACATTTATTTACTTCCAGTAACAGTTTTATCCTGGACAGAGGATGGAAATATATGCTTATAATTATAAAGGATAGATGAAGGTAAAGGAATAAATGTGTAATGGACTGACTGACTGTGAGTGTGTGTGTGTGTGGGTGGGTGTGTGTGTGGTTTAGTGTTTAGTCTGTGATTGCGTGTGTAACGTACTTATCTTCCTTTCAGCTCCCGAACTGTTTTGGTTTATCTGGAGATAACACTGTCATGTCACCCCATCTCATACCTCACTCCTTCCCTCCTCCCTCTTTTTTTCTTTCCTCCTCCTATCCCCTCCATCAGTCTCATTCATAATTGATCTGGAGGGTCTTTTTTCTGCCGACACCATCAGAGTGTGTGGCAATGCACACACTCTCTCCTGTTACTGCATGCCTCTTCCTATAGCAGCAGGAAATGACTATCAATACAGACAGGAAGTAAGAGCAAGCACCGGCCATTAAGTTGTATATTGTACCTTCAAGTGCCACACACACACTTCAGTGACACAAGATGTCTGTGAATGAAGATGGTAAAAACTGCTATTAAAACTGTTAAAGAAACACAATGAGTTTTGAGTTCAGCCAGATTAGACCAGATTAAGTGACAGAGATTCTAGCAAGAAAAACGTCTTTCACTCAAAATCTAAACCAAATTACAAACTAATCAGACCTGGGACACTATCCATGAACTCCATTTCCCAGCAAGCTCAGCAGCCTATTAAGAACGTCTCAGGACGTGTTTCCTTGCCATCATTGCCTCTGCCTTGCTCATTAGTGATAAATATAACTTTAAATTCTAAACAATCATTTTTTATTCAAAATTTTTATATTTAATTGAATTGACTTGAATTAATGGGGGGGGGGGGGCATGGTGGCTTAGTGCTTAGCACGTTCACCTCACACCTCCAGGGGTACTCCGGTTTCCTCCCCCGGTCCAAAGACATGCATGGTAGGTTGATTGGCATCTCTGGAAAATTGTCCCTAGTGTGTGATTGCGTGAGTGAATGAGAGTGTGTGTGTGTGTGCGCCCTGAGATGGGTTGGCACTCCGTCCAGGGTGTATCCTGTCTTGATGCCCGATGACGCCTGAGATAGGCACAGGCTCCCCGTGACCCGAGGTAGTTCGGATAAGCGGTAGAAAATGAGTGAGAGTGAGTGAATTAATGTGGCATTCTGTCACAGAGCTTCTGACTGAAAAAGCCTGGCTGACACACACACACACACACACACACACACACACACACACACACACCCTTTCAATGATTGATTATTCAAACTTTCATTCATTCATTCCTTGTAACTTATTGTCAGTATTGTCTTTGTGCACCTGACGTTACCAAGCCGGCTGTCTTTGTTTGTTATTCTGCTTTGACCCTGTTATGTTACTGGTTTATCATTTCATGTTTATTCTTAGCTTGATTCAGACTGTTTGCTAATTGCCTGACCTTAACCTGCCTGTGACCTTGAACTTGCATCTCATCTTGGATTTGTCTCAAAAAAATAGTTTACCTGTTTACCTGCAAATTATATTTCCTGTCTTATATTCTTTGTCATCTTAATATATGACTCATGACAAGCTGCTGTTATAAAATGAGGCTTTTTCATGTTTTTTTGTGGTGTATATAGTTTGTGTATAATCCAGAGTTCAGACAGCTGAATATTGTTTTTAAATTTTTAAAATGGTCACGGTGGCTTAGTGGTTAGCACATTCGCCTCACACCTCCAGGGTTGGGGGTTTGATTCCTGCCTCCGCCTTGTGTGTGTGGAGTTTGCATGTTCTCCCCGTGCCTCGGGGGTTTCCTCCGGGTACTCCGGTTTCCTCCCCCGGTCCAAAGACATGCATGGTAGGTTGATTGGCATCTCTGGAAAATTGTCCGTAGTGTGTGATTGCGTGAGTGAATGAGAGTGTGTGTGTGTGCCCTGAGATGGGTTGGCACTCCGTCCAGGGTGTATCCTGCCTTGATGCCCGATGATGCCTGAGATAGGCACAGGCTCCCCGTGACCCGAGGTAGTTTGGATAAGCGGTAGAAAATGAATGAATGAATTTCTCTCTCTCTCTCTCCCTCTCTCTCTCTCTCTCTCTCTCTCCCTCTCTCTCTCTCCCTCTCTCTCTCGAATAGAGTGTCCTGCTGGATTTCTGTGCTGGGCCAGTGAAGCTGTTATAAGCTAAATGGGCTTTATCCCAGTGGGGGTCGTTAGTAAACAGCATAAATTAAGAGTGTCCTGAGACAGAAATGTGTGTTTGTGTGTTGAAGGGTCTGTGGTCTGTGGTGATTACAGGTTTCCAGTGGTTAACGAGTGAGGTGAGGGACTAATATTTATTTACAGTACTGCACGTCAGTGATGGGGAAGGAGTCTGAGATGTAGAAGACGCAGCACAGCTTTCAGTGGCATAGCATATAATAATGAAAATACATACATCTATCTACACACATGGGCAAAATTGTTGGTATCCTTCGGTCAATGAAAGAAAAACTCACAATGGTCACAGAAAAAACTTTAATCTGACAAAAGTAATAATAAATAAAAATTCTATGAATGTTAACCAATGAAAGTCAGACATTGCTTTTCAACCATGCTTCAATGGAATTGTTTAAAAAAATAAACTCATGGAACTCACGTGTATCTATAATTATATACACTATTGTGCAAACGTTTTGGATAGGTGTAAAAAAAAAGTAAGAATGTTTTCAAAAATAGAATTGTTAATAGTTTTTTTTTTTATATCAAATAACAAAATGGAAAATTAACAGAAGATGAATACAAATCAAATCTGTCAGGGAAAGAGGGTGTCTTAGATAAAATACAGACCCAAGTGAAGGGATGATGTAAAAGGGGGTTTATTTAGGGGAAAAATAAGAAAGGGCTAGGAAACTGGAAACACAAGGACTCAGCTCAGGGGCCCAGCAGTGGCAGCTTGGTGGACTTGGGCTTCGAACCCAAGACCTAACAATCAGTAGACCAACGCCTTAACCACTGAGCTACCACATTCCACCACTGAGCTACCACATCCCAATCAGACACCTCTCTGATGGTATTGTACGATCGATAGGTATCTGCCTTTATTTCTCAGTATTGAGGACACCATTAATCCTGCCCAAATCTTCAACTCGTTTTGCAGAAATGCAGATCCAAAGTCCATCATGCTTCACTATTGTACAACTTTCCAGTCCTTCGGTCGAACATCCTGCCCCTTGCTAGAGCCAAATATTTCAAATTTGTCCAGAGCACCTGCGGCCATTTTACTGCAACCCAGTTCCTATGTTTTCATGCATAGATGAATTGCTTAGTTTTGTGTCAATGTTGGAGGTTTAGCTTTTTGGCCACAATACTTCCATGAAGATCACTTTTGGCCAGACTTCTCAGGACAGTAGGAAGTGATCCCACTCTCTCTTTGCTGATGGCACTGCTGGACATCTTCCAATGTAGAAGGGAAGTAACCATGATTTGTCTTTCATCTGTTACGTTAAATTCCTCAACATTGCTTGTTTCTTTGTGCTTCTTCAAAAGAGCTTAAACACCATGAAATTGTCTTCCACAGCCTCACCTTAGTAGAAGATGTTGGCTGTTTCTGCACAGCTGTTTCTTTTTAAGTTAATAACTGCGTTTCATATGACATCAGTTATCATGTGCAAGTGTAAGAAATGATGGAATAAGAAATGTTGGTTTGAAGCTAAAGAGTATTCACACAAAATATACTTAAACTTAACACAGCAGATAAAAGACAAATCATCTCCCTCCTCTTACCTAAACATATTTTATAGAAGGACCATTGAGAGCATCCTGAGCAGCTGCATCACTGTCTGGTTTGGGAACTGCACCGTCTCGGATCGCAAGACCCTGCAGAAGATAGTGAGGACAGCTGAGAAAATCACCAGGCATCTCTCTTCCCTCCATCATGGACATTAATTACACATGTTGCATGCACAAAACCAACAGCATTGTGGATGACACCATACACCTCACACACACTCTTCACTCTCCTGCTGTCTGTAAAATGGTAAAATGGCCCTGAGGAAAAGACTGTGCAACAGTTTCTTGCTCTAGTAGCACACTGGTCAGCACTATTTCATGTATTTTGTTTAATTGTCTTGTAGTGTTTTGTCGTGCACTGTTGCATCAGGTTGCACACGTTGCACTTTATGTGGCTAGGAATTAAGTCCTTAGCTATGTCTTGTTTTATGTATCCTGGAGAAACGTCGTCTCATTTCACTGTGTACTGCATCCGCTATTTATGGTTGAAATGACAATAGAAGCTTCTTGACTTAACTTGACATTTATTTATTTGTTTTATATTTTTCTGTTGTTTGTTCACGTTGCATTTTGTAAACCGATAAAAAACAAAACAAAAAAAAAACACACACACACACACATGAAGAAGATGTGTTTCAGGAAGAGGAACTGTTAGCAGATAGCCAGTGACTCAGATGTTCCAGGGGAAGTTCATTCCACCATCTCGGTGCCAGAACAGAGAAGAGTCTTACTGTATACTGTACCTACCTCTTACCCTGAGAGATGGTTGGACCAGACAAGCAGTGCTGGTAGATCTGAGGAAGTGACGTACAGTGCAAAGAGTGACAAGAGCTTTGTGGTAAAATGGAGCTGGACCATTTTTGTCTTTGAAGGCAAGCATCAGTGTTTTGAATCTGATGCGTGCAGCTACAGGAAGCCAATGGAATAAACCCAGTGGTGCGGTGTGTGTAAAAACTTAGGCAGGTTGAAAACAAGTTACCCTGCTGCATTTTGGATCATTTGCAGAGTACAAATTGTGTTCATGGGTAGATCTGCTAGCAGAGAGTTGAAATAGTCTTGAAATGACAAGAGACTGAACAAGCACCTGTGTGGATAAAAATGGCCAAATCCTTCTGATGTTGTACAGAAGAAACAGACATGAGCGCGTCACATTAGCAACATACGTGGAATAGAACAGTTGATTGTCCATGGTTACCCCAAGGTACTTATCAAAGGCTGAAAGAGGAATTAGACTGTTGTGTAGGGATATTGCAAGATCATGACCTGGGGATGACTCACTCGGGATAAATTATCTGTAATGCCTTTTATACGTTTAATATCAAATTTCTGGCACAAACCTTCGACTGTTGGAGTGCTTAGTTTTCAACGGAACCTTCGACTGTTGGAGTGCTTAATTATTCAACGGAAAAAAGGTAGGAATATAGGCCCTTTTGTCTGTAAAGAAAAAGTATTGGTAAAATTGGATGTTTGGTCTCACAGTTCCTTTCTGTTGGTTGGTTCATGTTAAAAATAAAAAAAAATTAAAAAAACTGCTGTTTTATCCACTGATATACAGTAGATAGCCTGTTATTCTCAGCAGTCTTGGCACCGCTGGTATAGTTTAGAATCTAAGTTTCAACTGATGAAGAATGATTAAGTAAAACTGATGGACACAGGCGCTGTGCTATAAGTATGTTGCATTTTCCTCTTCAGTCTTGCAGCATTCTCTGAAGACAGGTTCTTGGATTTGCATGTCTTTCACCCATAAACGGTCGGCTACAAAGGTGCTGTGTCAGCACAGGCTGCCCCACAGCGAAAATCAAAATATCAATAACCTCTTATAGCATTAAAGAAAATGCCTAAATCTTACATGCTCTTTTTTTTCTCGCTGACCCTTTTGCCAATATCACTCAACCACTTTCACTTGGCACTAGCCCCACTGGAGAGTTTTTCACATGTCCATTAGAGATTCCTTCTCCTGGCTTATCTCTTTTACAGCATGATGGTCCACTTATTTGAATATAGCGGATGACAAGACAGATTTGAACACAGCGAAGGATTAGAGATAAGTATGTTTTATGTAGGGCAAGAAGGGCAGCTGTGATTACTCCAACAAGACATTGATCATCTCAAAAACCACAATGGGACTGCGCCATTTGGCTCCGTGTTAGAAATCATTAGCATAAAGTGTGCACAGTGGGGGTTCACTGGTTAAGGGTTTGTCCTGATAGAGATGTGGTTGTTAGTTCAAATCCCAGATTTTGTCATAGATTCAGTGCTGTGCACCTTCACAAGGTCCCTTAAGCCATTAAATCAATTTACGAGACATGCTTTAGCTGTTACACCACAATGCTGTTTGGTTTGCCATTTTTTATGTAAATCACAGGTCTAAATAAGTCTGTAATAAATTGATTAAAACATGTAAGTATACAGTATAAGCAAGAACACCATAATCATCAATATGGTAACGTTTTCTGTTGTAAGTTTTATTTAACCTTTATAGAACAAGTCTCCAGTGTTTTTCCGTAGTAAGTTTTCTTCCATGGTACATAACAGGACAAATATGTTTGCACATCCACATCCAGTTTCTCAGTAGCATGACAAGCTGCATCTTTTTTTTTGTCTAATTAACTTATGGCGATGGAATGATTCCCTTTCCAAGCCAGGACAGAAATTATAAATCCTTTCTTGAGCATATAAAGCCTGAATGTATCTGCACTTGCAGCACAGAACGAGTACGGGAAGAAGCTCAGCTATAAGACTACGAAGTCCATTTCCACCTAAACAAAATACAATTCCAACACCAAGCTGTGTTCTATCTTTTCTTACCTTCTGGCTTCAGATAAATGAAAAACAGTCATGTTATTTCACATGTATAGCTGTACTTGTCTAAACACATGTTATGTGAGCTTTATAATATCCTCTGCATTGGCGTACAGTATGAACTAGTTCAACGAGCACATCCAGTGAGAATCAGAGCAGGAGCCTGTCAAACACATTGAGGACCAAAATAATAAATAGATAAGAAAAAAAAAACAAGAAAAAAAATCATTATTATTATTTATTTAAATATATACTTGTGCAAAACAGTGAAGAGAGACCTGGGCTTTGAGGTACGTCAGTTAAAGAGGGACAGAGTGGGTGATGCAGGGGGACTGGTTGTGAAGCTTAATGATTGCTTGGTGAGAATTATTATTGATGACTCAGACAGTGTGAATTATTAACGAGAGAGGAAAAGCATCTGAATGTGTCTTTGACATTGGATACTGGCAGAAATCGATTGGAGAGGCCAGGAGAGCAAAGGAAAGGATGGACGGAGTAGAAGAGGTGGGTAAATCCTGAAAGAGTGGAAAAAGTGGAATGAGTTTTAAAGCATAAAACTTAAAGGGCGAATGTACATGACAGCAAAGACAGCAATTAACCTTTAAAGTTATTGTTAGCCTCCAGCTGAAAGAACATTAAGGAATTGTTGATGAAATTGAATACTTTTACTCTCATTTTCTCCTATACCACCCATGACCCTCGGCCCTTAAATGGCATGTACTGCATTTTTCTTGATCGATATTGAGTTAATACCACACCAACAAACTGGATATATGCTTTTTGTATACAATTTCCTTTGTTATCTCTGCTTACTTCAGTAGAGCTGTACAATGGACAATATTTTCAACATACAGTATTTCAGTGCACTGATAAATGAACAAAACCTTTCCCTTGAACAAAACACACCCATAGAGTTTAGGGACAAATGTTGCAATATTGTGTAGAAGGTTAAATATAGTAATTTTGGGTGAATTTATGAATTAAACTCTACGTGCATAGCATAAAACCTCTGGTAAAGTGTAGTAACTGGATTTAACTGGAATTAAATTCACTGTATTGCTTCAGTGTTGGAAAGATTGATAAAGCTCTTCTTGGGACATTAATTGTTAGAGCACACATTGAAAAATTCTGTAATGTCCATCATCAGGACAAAGACATATTACAAACATAGACAAAAATAATCCTCTCAAATTTAACATCTCTTTTGTGTTAAAAAGTAATAATGTATTTAAAATAAAATGCTCAACTCTGATTGGTGGGGGGTACGGTGGCTTAGTGGTTAGCACGTTCGCCTCACACCTCCAGGGTTGGGGGTGTGTGCCCTGCGATGGGTTGGCACTATGTCCAGGGTGTATCCTGCCTTGATGCCCAATGACGCCTGAGATAGGCACAGGCTCCCCGTGACCCGAGGTAGTTCGGATAAGCGGTAGAAAATGAGAGAGAGAGAGAACTCTGATTGGTCAGGTGACAGAAGTTTTATAACAGCAGTTGTATTTGTGCCTGTAATTTATCTCTAATTAATTATTATTAGTGGACTTATTATAATTGTTTCTTGTTTCCATAGTTGCACCTTACACAGGGATATGTATCATGGAATGTTCATGGAACCTAATGCTAATAATAAATAGATTTTCATAATAAATTAAAATAAATAAGAAACATTTTCAAAAAGGTTATTTAATAAGAACTAACTTGTTTCTCTGACGTTCTGTAGTGTTGCATGTAGCTATAAACTGTTAAAAGTAGGACAGATTGTTCTTTAATAAAGTGAAAAATATACATATTGGTATCAAACCACATGCCTGTCAAACTTCTTTACATTTGATACAGTATACCGTCACGTATAGATGTAGATAAAGGTCATATAGGTGCCGTGAGGAAAATAAAAAAACCATAGCCATTATTTTACACAGATCAGAAGGCCAATACTCCTATACTGTGTTTGCTACACTATCTCGTCTTCTCTGCTTTCTCTCTTTCGTTGATGTGGTTGAAAGTGAAGCTCATGAATGCTGACAATTTTGCAAGACATAACACTGCTTCCTACACTCCGGAAATGGCAGCCAACTACCGTCACTCTCTTCTTACAAGGATGGGATGTGTTGCTCTGTGTGTGTGTGTGTGTGTGTGTGTGTGTGTGTTTGCACCAGCATGTATGGGTGTATTTGTCTGCATCCATTTCTCATTTCCCAGGTCTGCATGTCTCTTCAGCCTGAGGTCCAGGTGCTGATCTGTCCTGCAGGTCAGCAGGTCATCACAGAGAGACAGATCCTCTGGGACAGACTGCCATGGCCACTCAACCACTCTGCTTCCTCTGTCCATCCTTCTCTCTCTCATGCGCCCAGTCTATCCTGTGCCTGAGGACTGCTGTCATGTGCCGTGACACTAAGAGGGGACAGCTATCGTCTCTAATCACCTTTCATCAGCTCTCATTGCTGCTGCCACGGGATGACAGGCTGATGGAACTAAGCCGTCTCTTAGCGTTATTCTTCAAAGGAAACTGATGCTCTTCTAACATTTGGAGGATGTTTGGAAACCTGAATGTACTGAGCCTTTTCTCATTTTTTTTACCATGCTGCAGGCAAACATGGCCAACATTCGCTTGAATATTTCAGAATTTTACTGATTAGGGTTTCTAACCTCATGTAATTACTGTGCTATAAAACAAAGATGCATGGATAACGGTTTGCTATTTTTTATTAATAAAATAAAAATAAAAGCCTTATCCATGTTTCTTTCACATCAACTGAAGGAAGTTATGGACTGTCTGTGAGGAGCTATATAACTTTTGCAATAGAGCCTTTCTGCTTTCATCAGCTGTCCTCCAACATGCCTATAAAACTAGTACAGTGACAAGTTAGACTATGACATCCTCCACACACACACACACATACAGACATACACACTCCACATGTGCATGCAGGGCCAGCAAGGTTAATCGTCTGTCTGTCTTTATGGCACATTACTACACCAGACACTCTGTTAACAGTGAGGTGGGGGTCAGTCGTGCACGTCTCTTTAGGTTATAGCCCCAGGGTGACAGAGAGGCAAACACACACTCTCACACACATTATTAGAGTTGGATTTGTACCCCTTGTGATGAGGAATCACCCACAAGCAATCAGGAGACGCCCTCAGTTCACCTCCATTCATTTAGTGAGCTTGTGTGTGTGTGTGTGTGTGTGTGTGTGTGTGTATGTGGGTGTGTGTTTTTGTGAAATGAATCATTTAAAATAGATGAATGATGAAGTTTGTGAGGTATAAACCTTGTAGATTCAAAAATGATTTTTTTTCTTTTCAGGAAATAAATATGGAACCTGTAGGAGATTTTCAGCTTGTCTCTCTAAAATAATGTTTAAATATTTTAAAGTAAAACCTTACATTATTGTGTATCTGTACCAGAAAACATTTAAAGCATAAAGGAACCCCTAAAAGGGTTCTAAGAGTAAATAGAAGATTTCATTCTGGATGCTGATTGGTCAGATGGCATTGATTCATTTTCTGATTCTGATTTTAACAGCAGCTCTAATGTGTTTATTTATTGTGTTTATACTAATATATTAATATTTCTAGAGTAGTTTACAGGGACTTAGATTAGATTAAAGATTAAACTGATTAACAAATGTATAATTGTTTATATAGTTAACGTGCCAAGTTTGGAGTGAGGAAAAAAGATGCTTATGTGGGAATGACTGTTCATTGCTGTTATAGCTTCATACTGTTAAACACAATTATAAATGAATATAAAGTATCATTTTAATGATTAATTTTCTTTAGTTGGGGGCACGGTGGCTTAGTGGTTAGCACGTTCGCCTCACACCTCCAGGGTCGGGGTTCGATTCCCGCCTCCACCTTGTGTGTGTGGAGTTTGCATGTTCTCCCCGTGCCTCGGGGGTTTCCTCCGGGTACTCCGGTTTCCTCCCCCCGGTCCAAAGACATGCATGGTAAGTTGATTGGCATCTCTGGAAAATTGTCCCTAGTGTGTGGTTGCATGAGTGAATGAGTGTGTGTGTGTGTGCCCTGCGATGGGTTGGCACTCCATCCAGGGTGTATCCTGCCTTGATGCCCGATGACGCCTGAGATAGGCACAGGCTCCCCGTGACCCGAGGTAGTTCGGAT
Source organism: Tachysurus vachellii (assembly GCF_030014155.1). Classification (NCBI taxonomy): domain Eukaryota; kingdom Metazoa; phylum Chordata; class Actinopteri; order Siluriformes; family Bagridae; genus Tachysurus; species Tachysurus vachellii. Next base: position 8,763,854 of record NC_083463.1, read on the forward strand.
AAGCGGTAGAAGATGAATGAATGAATTTTCTTTAGTTAAGAAAATGTCTGGCAAATTGCTTTGCTATAAAACTATTATTAATATTATATTAGTATTATTATCATCCATACAGTACATTACCTGTTTTTACTATTGTTAGTGGTGGCTTAAGTGGTTAAGGCTCTGGGTTGTTGACTTGAGGATCAAGGTTCTAGTCGCAGCACTGCCAAGCTGTCACTGTTGGGCCCTTGAGCAAGGCCCTTAACTATTACTGCTCTAGGGGCAATGTACCATGGCTGACCCTGCATTCTGATCCCAACCTCCAAAGTTGGGATACGTGAAGAAAGAGTCTCAGGGAAGCCTATCCCATGGGACTCAGGGAACAAGGACAGGGTGCTAACCCATCACAGGGCACAATCACACACACATACACACACACACACACACACACACACACACAAACACACACACACATTAAAATTTAGAGATGCCAGTCAACTGTGGGAGGAAACACAGTACCTGGAGAAAACCCCCAAATCTCAGGAAGAACATGCAAAATCCACACACACACACACACACACACACACACACACACACATACACAGAGAGAGAGAGAGAGAGAGAGAGAGAGAGAGAGAGAGAGAGAGAGAGAAAGGAGTCCAATTCTGACTTTAATTGAATCTTTACTATTGTGACAGAAGATACAAAAGGCTCAATAGGAGAAACACAAAAGACTGAATTTGGACTGACCTGTAGGTAGATGCCACTTGATATGCAAGTAAACTGAGAGGCAAAGTGGGGAAAAAGAGAGAGAGTCAAGGAAAGAATGACTGGGACAAATACGGCTTGTCTGCCTTTGGCCCTTGACCCTTAACTGCCCCCTCTCAGGAAGTGTCAATCCAAGACAATATTGAATGTGTCGTTAAGCAAGGAAGACTGTCTCCATCAACACTGAACACCCAGGGGGACAAAAAAAGCAGTGAAAGATAATTTGACTCTGTGTGTGTGTGTGTGTGTGTGTGTGTGTGTGTGTGTGAGAGAGAGAGAGAGAGAGAGAGAGAGAGAGTGGAAAAGAGAGATGCATTGAATCACATTTCATCATCTTGTTTGAGAATAGGTGACCATCCGTCCCCATTTATCTTTAGCAGCTACATTTGATCTTGTCATTGTCTCTGATGGTACTGACCTCTGTTTGATTAAAAAACCCTCGTTAAGTCAGTAACGGATGGCTCTTCGTTTAGAGGAACTTTGCATATGCATCATTTGCCCTGTTTATGATGCATAAAGGCGGGGCTCCCTCCCCTCCCACCCCAAAGGCAGCAATCTGGCCCCGCCCTCAACCATAAAACCAAGGTTAATACCTATTCTGTCATCTTTACTCCCCATCCATCACCATGGAAATGTTACTGCTGAAATGGGCCACTCTATTCTGCCAGAGATGTGGAGTGGGATGTTAGAGAGGCGTCGCACCATTGTCTCCCCAAGCAGCCATAAAGGGCATTTAAGGAGCCTGAGCAAAAGCTACGATCAGTGTGAGTGTCAGATACTCTATGAGGTATGATCAGTAGACTGATGTGACGTATCATAGTGATCTAAAGCTCGTTCATGAATTGGCATATGATGCCATTAAGAAGAAGATATGTGATGTCAATTGATTTTCATGAAGGGAAAATGGTCTTCATACAAACTTTATAAAGATCTTGCTTACATCTCCTGGGTGAGATGCACAATCTCTACTTATTCCTCTTACTCCCATGTGTCTTCCCTCCTTCAGCTGTTTTTTCTCTCAAGCTTTCTCTGTCAGCCGGACCGGCTGTATCGACTAGCCATCAAATCTCCCATCTTTGCTGCAGGCCATTTCTTCCTGTCTCAGCACTCTCCACCTCCCCCTCAATTATACCTCATAATCTCATCTGAAAAGGCAAATGACCCTCTGAGAGACAGAGAGCAAGAGGAAAAAGAGAGGGAGAGGGAGGGGTGTATGGCTGGAAAGCGATGCTGCTTGTCCGTATAAGAAAGTAAATTCGGGATTAAAAAGAATAGCTCCAAAGATAATTTCGATAGAAAGAACATCCTAGAAAGAAAAAATGAGAAGAAAGGAAAAGGTGAAAGCACAGAAAATCAGCACAGTGAGGAAAAAGTTCACTCGGTTACTATGAGTGTGGAAAAGGACAGAGAGGTATGAAAAGAGAGGAATACAGAAGGTGTGTGTGTGCAAATAGGTGTGAATAGACTGTGATATTATGTAGGAAATGCTTTATTTTTTGGAAACCTCACATAACCTTATTTCATGCATTTAAACATGAGAAAATACATAACTTAAAATAACTCTATTTCATGTTTATTTGACCTCTTATTGACTGTGACTACAATTTATGATAATGTTGCATAGATTTAAAAACAAAAAATGGTAGGATTAAAGCACGGTTAGAGAGTTGCTATGCGGTGTAGAAGTGATGAAATTGTATTTAACATGGATCGAGTACTAGATATACTGTAAGTACTAGATACAGGTTGTGTACTAGGTAAGTAGGTTTTAAGTAAATAAATAATTTCTGAGACTTTTATTGGGCTAATATCACTAACCAGATTCACTCATTCATCTTCAGTAAGGACTTTATCCTGGTCAGGGTTGTGGTGGATCCAAAGCCAGGATCACTGAGCACAAAGTGGCTGAACACAATTACACAAACTGCATCTGTACCTGTTTAGTGCTCCAAATATCCCGAGCTACACTTAAATCACTTGAGTCACTCTCAACAAGAAGTTATTTTTATATTGGGTTTGTAACCAATTTAGTCAGTTCTAGTTCCTCGGAATATTAACAGACTAGTAGTTTAATTTAAACCAGTGGTTTAAATTGAATTCTGATGATGCTGTAACTAAAAGATGAATAAATTAAAGTAAAAAAGTGACTCGTTGGATTTTATGTTTGAACTCATAGGATTCCTTGCAAACAAAAAGTCCCACAAACCTGTCCTGATACACATCTTGACTCTCAACCAGATGTCCTGCGAACCCGTGTGGTGAGTTTATTAATTGAAAGGAAGGAAGGAAGGAAGGAAGGAAGGAAGGAAGGAAGGAAGGACAGAGGGAAGGAAGGAAGAAAGGAAAGAAAGAAGGAAGGCATGACAAAAGGAAGGAAAGACAGAGGGAGGGAAGGAAGGAAGGAAGGAAGGAAGGAAGGAAGGACAGAGGGAAGGAAGGAAGGAAGGAAAGAAGGAAGGAAGGCATGACAAAACGAAGGAAGGAAGGAAGGATTGAAGGAAGGAAGGAAGGCATGACAAAAGGAAGGAAGGATGGAAGGAAGGAGGAAGGGAAGGAAGGAAGGAAGGAAGGAAGGAAGGAAGGAAGGAAGGAAGGAAGGACAGAGGGAAGGAAGGAAGGCATGACAAAAGGAAGGAAGGAAATAAGGAAGGACAGAAGGAAGGAAGGAAGGCATGACAAAAGGAAGGAAGGAAGGAAGGACAGAGGGAAGGAGGAGGGAAGGAGCACAAATCCTATTCATATCTGTATTTATATTGTTTTAGAACACATGATCATTTATTCTGAATACTAAATTCATATTCAGTTACATCCCTTGTTACTGTATGCTACTCCTACCAAATTTCTTTTTCAGTCCTAAAGATTTTAGGCTCCATTTATCCAATCTGTATTTTGTTCAAATGCAATCCTCTTAAAAATCCAAACTTCTAACATCTAACAGAAAATACATTCGTTTATTCACTGGGTTTTCCGACTGCCATACAATATCAATACAGTCTGGTTTATTGTCCCCACTGTCTTTTTTAAGAATTTTAAGAAGACCTCAGACTTCTTTTCGCCTTTGGAACTGGGATTGAAAAAAGCATGCAACTTCTAAGTTCTCCGGTTAAGTGTTTTTACATTTTATGGTTGTCATAAATCAGAAACTCATCATATATCTATATAAAATATATGACTGCCGTCAACCAGCACTGTAGCGTATACCATCTTAATTGATCCTGGACACTTATGCCAAACCCTGGATGGTATGATGGGATTGTAAATGCACTACATTTAGATACAAAATCATCAGTAGTTAAATCGCTCTCTCTCTCTCTCTCTCTCTCTCTCTCTCTCTCTCTCTCTCTCTCTCTCTCTCGATAAATAGATATGTACATAATTGGATATGTTTAGTCAGGAATGTAAAAATGTCTGACTGCACTTACTCTAATGCATAGATGTGAGACCAGCGGTGCTTTCGCCAATAATATTTTTATTGAAATAAATAAATAAATAAAAAATCAAGGTATAACACTCACATTTCACACATGCCACAGATGCTCGGACAGTAGATCCAACTTTAAGACAAATCACAGGTTAATGTAATGTACTCGTTTATATGGATGTGTATTGCTGGCACTCCTCATAAGCAGTCGGAAGAAAATTTGTGAAACTGAATGTTTTCTGTGAGATGTTTATTGAGCCAAAGTGCCATCACTTTGTAAAATTCAGCGGTACAGCTATAAGTTCAGCTATAAGCTCCTGCACTTCTAGGTTATGTTAGCCTCGTAGCTTCAATCTAACACCAAAGAACCAAACTGCAGACATCAAATACGGCTCAACTATGTTTGTGTTAAGGGGAAAATCATTTTAACTGTTCCTTTAATCCCACCTGCGTGTTTGTTTACACACTGCTAATCCACTTGAGAGTAAACTATTTGAACAACAATGTAATTAACATGAACCAAATTACACACACAACACACACACACACACACACACACACACACACACACACATTGGCTTCCAGGCACTTGCCTCCTGTTTAACAGCCCACTAGAGATTCTGTCACTTCAATATCACAGTAATTAATCCATCAAGCAGAGACACAGTGGGATGATCAAGTGGAATCAGAGATTGTCTTAAACTTTGACCCCTGCACCTCACACACCATTGACAAGAAGGTGGCGTGCCTGAGTAAACCTCCCTCCTCCATCTCTGCTCCTCTTTCACTCTCTTCATCTCTCTCTTCCGATTGCTGCCTGTGACACTCTGATCAATTCCCCATCAAATCCTAATGCAGCGGTTTAACTCAAGTGTGGCATCTTAATTAGGGCGATAACTGCGCACTGTCAGGGTCATTGACTATGCCTGCCGTCGACCAATGACTCTCATCGACAGGCTGCCAACCGCCAAAGCACGAGCGGGACGATGCAGGAGGGAGGGGTGCTGGTAGGAGACAAGATGGGAGACAAGAAGACACAAGACACAAAGAGATAGATCAGGAACACAGCAGCAATGAATAAAAGAGACTCAAAGGAAAATAGAGAAAAATGTGTGTGCAGTGTTGCAGATTAATTAATGAACAAGATGAGATGATATCAGAAGTCCTTGAAGTTATTTTCTGAAGCAGCATCTAAAATACAAATGTTCCTTTCCATATCATTCATATTATTTTAAGACCGAATCAGTATTCAGAATGTTAAAATAATGCAATTTAATATTCTTGACTTCCTGATATCTGACAGCTGGACAGTTAAGCAAGAGCAGCAAGAGTTTAATAAGGAACATCTTTATTTAGACCTCAGATGTGACTTCAGCTCTATTCAAAGGAGGTCTATTCACAGCTTCAAACCTTTAACCTGATTTATCTGTTATTAAAGTGAATGAAATAATTCCAAATAATAATAATAATATTAACTTGCGTACATTATTCACAGCATCTGCTAAGAGATCCTGGAAGGAATGGAGATAGAAGTGAGAGAGAAAGGAACTCCCAGATCCCTCTGATGATTTATAACATATGTAGGAAAATAAAGCATTTATGTTATGCTATGCTATGCTATGCTATGCTATGCTATGCTATGCTATGTCTATCTTTCGGCCATCCATTATAGATCCAAGGATCTGGACAGGAAGCTTTTTTCTTTTTCTTTTTTTTTTTTATGTCATCCAGCAATGTGCCAAACACAACCTTGTGTAAGTGTGATGGAGAAAGAAAGATATTTCCCCTTTTTATGTGACAAATAAAGAAATCAATAAATCATTGTGAACTTTGACAGGTGGTGGCAAGGCAGCCCATTTGTCATTGAGTATTTATGAAGTTGTCGCTGGTCCCATCGCCCTCCCCCTTACGCTAAAATATTTACACATGTGCATGTGCAGAGAGCACTAGACATCCAGGGGGCACTGAGGCAGAGAGAGAGAGATAGAGAGAGAGAGAGAGAGAGAGAGAGAGAGAGAGAGAGAGAGAGAGAGAGAGAGAGAGAGAAAGGGGGCGGGGGGTTAGTTGCCAAGCATGCCAAACAGCCTGAGGCTTTTGCCTCTAGGGCTCCTAACACATATTACCCACTTCACACAACATGGGCCACAGAGCAGCGCTTGTGTCTGCAGTGTATTAGAGGCGATATAGTTTTCGGATCCCCTCGCTCTCTTTATTTGTCTCTAGGGAAGAGAAGAAAAAAATCACCTAGTCAAGAGTGTCAAATGAAATTCCTGGTGGCAAATAAGGTCCACAGGTTTGCCTAGAACAGGGGTTCTTGAACATTTTAGCTTTTAGTCAGTAAAGCAAAAGCTAAAAGTTCATTTGTACAGATTTACCTGAAAAGCTTTTTATTATTATTATTATTATTATTATTATTATTATTATTATTATTATTATTATTATTATTATTATTATGTCGAAATAAAATTCTGAAAAATGTTATTTTTAAAAAATATATTCTTGGCCATAGCAGAAATTAGTATTTTTTAATTTCCTGTGCTATAATATGCAATCTGTATGATTTTTTTTAGATGTTATTATAATCAACAAACTCAAATCATTTCTAGGTAAATTTTAGGGCAATCATTAGTTAAGATCTTGGGCTACTGATCAACAAGGTATGAGTTCAAATCCCAACACTGTCAAGCTGTTGCTGTCAGGATGTGACATGCATGAAGTCTCTACAAAGATTTAATAATTAGAGCCTGGTAAAGTAGTAAAACTTCCGAATTATTCAGGAGTTTTTCTCAGTTATCTACACTGTATGTAAATCTAGATACTGGAGTTTTATAGCAATGAAGGTGGTGGTAGAAAATTGGGTAAATAATTCAGGCTTAAATGTAACCTCTCAGCGGATCCTGGCTTACTATCACCATTCTCATACTGTACCTACATATTTTTCCTACCTGTAATTACTGAAATAAAGTATGCAGTTAGTGTATATTATGATGGAAGGTGTTTAACTTAATAATAAACTACCATTTCATTAACAACACCTCGTAAAATCTGGCAAAAATTTATAGAAAGCATATCGTAAGATGTTGAAATATGTTATGAGGAGCTGCTGAGAAACACAAAAGCCAAACGAGTTTAACTACCACAAAAATATCTTCCCACAACAAGCATCCTCCATGATCTATTAGTGAACCCAGGAACTCCATGAAGACTTTTTTATGCACAACAAAGACCTGCAACCTTGGAAGCACGCGGTGTGGGGATGTAGGTGCAAGCCGCTGATGAGGAGGAGCATTCAAAGACGTGGTACTTACAAAAAAGAAGGATAGAAAAGATGTCTTAGACAACAAAAGAGAATCTGGGTAAACACACCGGTGAAAGGAGAGAGAGAGGAAGAGAGGGCTGGGGGGGTAATGCTGAGATTTAAACCCATTCTGTCTATGGCTCCACTGGGTAATGAGCTGACTAAGCAGAGACACACAGGAGAGAGAGGGAGAGAGAGAGAGAGAGAGAGAGAGAGAGAGAGAGAGAGAGAGAGAGAGAGAGAGAGAGAGAGAGAGAGAGAGAGAGCAATCAGAATTTCCTCTTTATATCTTATTATGCACTATACTGAAAATGCTAATCTCTCTGTTCTTTGTAATTTCTGTTAATATACATTTCTGTTTTTTTTTTTTATACCTCTCCCCTTATGTCACATTAAAGCACCCATTTTCATTATACTTCTATTTATCTGTCCATCATTACACTTCTGCTGTCACCATTGATTACACCTTATCCTGTTCCCTCCTTCAATCTGGTCTGTGCTCCTGTCCTCCTCACACTATCCTCCTCATCCCTCATATCAGTTTCACAGTAGTGTGTCGCTCCACATTACTCTATTGACCCTATGACCCCTTCTCCTATCCTTCCTCTTATCTCTCGCTTCAATTCCTCCCCTTAATGCCAGCTTTCTGACCACTTAGTTTGCTTTTAAAAATACACAAAACCTCTAAAACGGTCAGGCAACAGAACAGGAAAAGTGTTATAAATCTTGAAAGAAAACTATTTCTTAAGTGAAGCACTTGCAAAATTCTTGTAAAATCATTAAACCTAAATGGTGTGCATTAATCTTTTTAAAAGAGCCTTGACAAAAGTAGTCAGAAATGCATGTAGCCTTATTTAATTTTCTCCTTAATCCCTTATAAACCTTGAGTTAAATGATTAATACTATATTATGATGGTCAGACGGTTATTTTCCTGTTTAATATGAATTTCTATATTATATTATATTATATTATATTATATTATATTATATTATATTATATTATATTATATTATATTATATTATATTATATTATGCATGCAGGTAACTTTGGCTTCACAATATGGATTATCTTGGATCTGTAATTACAAGCTAAAATAATAAATACAAATGAAAAAAAGAATAAAAATTAGGACATTAGTCTGTTTTTAGATTATACCTCTGTTATTAACGACATAACAGCTACGCCTCAAACCCCACTATATTGTATGCCAAGGTTTATTAAAGTAAAGCAGTATTTCTCATGTTATTTATTTAGCATGGTAGTGTGCACTTTGGGATGTCACTATAGTGACAGCTGTCAGCACTGGTGCGTGCTCTCGGGTACCGGTACTATTTTGAGTGTCCTTCTACTGGATCATGAATTTTAGAAATTATATTAACTAACGGATTATTATTTATATTGTTTTGTTTTTTTGTTTGTTTGTTTGTTTGCTTGTTTTATTGTTTGTTTTATTGATTGATTGTTGGTTTGTTTGTTTGTTTTATTGTGTTTTATTGTTTGTTTGGTTTTTGTTTGTTTGTATGTTTTATTGTTTGTTTTATTGTGTTTAATTGTTTGTTTTATTGAGTGATTGTTTGTTTGTTTGTTTTATTGTGTTTTATTGTTTGTTTGTTTTATTGTGTTTTATTGTTTGTTTGTTTTATTGTGTTTTATTGTTTGTTTGTTTGCTTGTTTCATTGTTTGTGTGTTTGTTTGTTATACGCGTAATTTGTTCAATTCAATTGTATAGCGCTTTTAACAATGGACATTTTCCCAAGGCAGAATATAACATACATAGAACCAAAAGGTTCTAGATTAGTATTAGTATTAGTTTGTATTAATCCCCAGTGAGCAAGCCTGAAACGACTGTGGCAAGGAAAATATCATTTAGATGGAGGAGGAAGGACTCAGACTCAAGGAAAAACTCCTTTAGATGGAAGAGGAAATAACCAGACTCAAGGAAAAACTCCTTTAGATGGAAGAGGAAATAACCAGACTCAAGGAAAAACTCCTTTAGATGGAGGAGGAAGGAACCAGACTCCATGAAAAACTCCAGAAGGAAACCTTATCCTCATTCGGGTGACACAAGTAAAATTTGTCAGTAAAATTAAAGGATTTTTCTTGGAAAACACATAGTGATATGTGTTGAAATAAAGCCAATGGCCTTTAAGTTCTAATGTCGTAATGAGTCGCATTCAGCTGCGTTAGTTTGACTACAGCGCCGACTTCTGACCACAACCGCGCACTGCAGCGTTTACTGCTGATGAGACACACAAAGACCACTCTAACACTCCATTCAGTCAATTAATAATAATAATAATAATAATAATAATAATAATAATAATAATAATAATAATAATAATAATAATAATGATGATGATGATGATGATGATGATAACAATACTAATACAAATAATTCTTATTATAACAACAATAATAATAATATTATTATTATTATTATTATTATTATTATTATTATTATTATTATTAATAATAATAATAATAATAATAGTAATAATAATAATAATAATGTATAAAATAACAATATTAATGAATATTAATATTGCTGTGATGGGTTGGCACTCCGTCCAGGGTGTATCCTGCCTTGATGCCCGATGACGCCTGAGATAGGCACAGGTGACCCGAGGTAGTTGGGATAAGCGGTAGAAAATGAGTGAGTGAGAGAGTGAGTAATATTGCTGTTACATAAATTCTGCATTTGCAGGTCAGAGCAAGCATCAGAATGGCGAAATATTTGATTGTTTTTGACAAGAAGGCAAATAAAATAAGCACTCTTTACAACTGTGTTGAGCAGAAAAGCATTTTAAACACACATGTCAAAGCTTAAGGATGATTACAACATTAGAAAACCACACCAGGTTCATCTCTGATTCATCAGTCAATCAATAGTTATAGTGGGCACAGGCTCAACAAAACAGGAACGTTGAAGATTAACTAGTGAGCTAGCAGTAACTGTGAAAGAAAATATATATACTTTGTGTACAATAGATATATATATAAAAATAATCAAAACAGAGAGTCAATAGATGATTTAGTTGAATTTAAAAAATGCTTTATACTTACAGTATAGGGAATATAATTAAAATAACTGTATTATTTTATTGATTTATTACTTTGTTACAGTTATTGTTTTATATTGAATGTATTTTATGTTACACATAAAGATAAAAACGTCAAAAAGGAACGCAATATGGAGAGTTAGGATGAATAACATCTTTAAAAAAGATCTTATTTAATCAAAATATTATTAATAAGCATGTTAAAGATGATTATTATTAATGTGCTAAATATGGTGGTTGTATCTTTAATATATATACTCATAGACTTAAGACAACCAATAATTTAAACCTTTCTAGAAAAATAGCATTTTAAATATCAGTATAAAAATACAAAAACAGAAAAAACAAACAAACAAACAAACAAACAAACAAACAAAACAGCAGTGTATATTAAAGTCAAATAAGCTCTGTGACTAGGATGCTGTCGAGTCCAAATCCAGGACTTGTGGGCTCCTTAGCAAAGTGTTTCAGTCTTTCAACTTTATTGTTGGATTACATTTAATCCCAAATAATAACAGAACCACTCAGCAGATATCCTGAAAAACTGTCTGATATTGCACCCAAAAATCATTAAATAAAGAAGCACATATAAATATATATTCACACTTCCTAGCTATATTCCCACTACTTATCATGAGAGAAGAAGTGAGACAGCTGTATTCATCTGTAAGTGAATCGTTTGTTAAATCTCTGGGATCCATTGTTTTATGGCAATCTGTCCTCTCTTCTGACTCAGAGTGGAGCAAATCCTGTGATATCAAACTGCTGAGCAGGAACTTCAAGCTCCTCAAGCTAATTAAAGCTTCTTAATTAGCATTATTAATGTTTTATTCACACTATTCAGCAGTATTTAACAGTGTGCATGGAAATGTTGCAGTCTGTAGTATTGTAACTGTTTGTTTGTTTGTTTGTTTGTTTGTTTGTTTGTTTGTCTTATTTATTCTCAGAACCGGACAGCATTACCTCTAAATTATGAAGCAGTCCTCTTTCTCTTCCTCCTAGAAAAATAACATCTGTCTAGCAAATGGAAAGCTTAGTGAGTCTGTATAATTTATGGTAAAAGCCTCCAGAGTATGGCATAAAATATATATGCAGAAAGACTAACAAAGAGAGCAAGAGAATGGGGCCAAGGTTAAGGGTGTGTGAAGAAATAAAGAATTCAACAAAAGTTGTTGACATCTACAATGCACATATCCAGGATTTCAAGGCTTTCTCTGTGTCTTTTATCTATGCAGTCAAAAAATACCTTCAATCAATTGTTTTAAAATGGTGAAAGTCACTGCGAAATCCTGTCTTGTATAAATATTGTTACAGTTAATTAATAGTATTAGATTTATTTCATATCCAAGCAAGTTCGCAATCCAAATGTATTTAATTTTTAGCTGTGAATGTAAAATCAAATAGATAGATAGATAGATAGATAGATAGATAGATAGATAGATAGATAGATAGATAGATAGATAGATAGATAGATAGATGTCCTGTTTCTCACTTACAACAACAACAACAACAAAAACATTTTTTATACATTCAGACTGTAGGGTTCGATCTGGCACTACACAGCAATATTTTTTTCTCAAAATGAATGCAAACTTCAATACATGCTTATATTTGTACATTACTTCTTATTCTGCTTTAAAAAACTCAGCATTCACTTTATTAAGAACACTTGTACACCTGCACAGTCATGCACTTATTTAATCATGTGACAGCAGCACAATGTATAAAATCATGTAGATACAGGACAAGGGACTCAGTTAATGTATAGATCAAACATCAGAATAAAGAAAAAGTGTGATCTCTGTGACTGAGTGTGGCATGGATGTTGGTAACAGAAATGGATAGTTAGCATTGCACTTTGCTTTGAGCTGGAGTTTGACTTCTACAGTGCTTCATATACAGTAATTTCCTTTTGGAGTGTATTTGCTTATTGTCCTGAGGTTGTCTGGTATAGATGCTGTATCGTGTTAGTGCAGCACTATCGTGTTAGTGCAGCACTAATTATAATGAATATTTTCTTCACTCAGTTGTTTTATCAGTCAGTAGTTGCAATTTTCATGTACCAGTATATCAAAAAAATTTTATTTAATGTTTGTCTTCTTGGCAGATTTCTAATAATGAAAAGCAGCTAGTTAAATGGTAGAATTAATACTTAACCACAATGGCACACGATAAGCAAATTTCTTAAAGGAACTTACAATCATACACTTTTACTTATTTCATCAAACAAGAATAAAGATTTTTTACATGGCTGATTTACTTCTGCATTCATCCACCTATTTTCTGTAGCTCTTATCCAACATCCAGTCGTCATACATTTTTAGAGATGAATGGAATTAAAGTTACAGTGTCTGAAAAGAGGTCAAACAGAAGTCTAACACTAAACACTTTCACTGCTGTGGATAAAAGAATACTTCTCTATTCTCTCGTATTAGTTTAGGTGGGGTTACATTTCGTCCCTACCCACAATGGAAGAGGTGGAGGATTATAAATACCAGCGACTTCACATTAATAACAAACTGGACCTGATTGAGAACTCTGAATCTGTCTACAACAAGAGCTCTACTTTCTGAGGAGGCTGAGGTCCTTTAACATCTGCAGGACAATGCTGAAGATGTTCTACGAGTCTGTGCTATCATATCTTATTCATATGTTTATTAAACAGCTTATATGAGAAACAAAATTGTGCAATTTAAAACAAATTATCTACAGAATTAAATCCTTATAGGAGGAGTTCAATAACAATTAGGATCATCAGTAACAGGCCGACATCCTGCCTATTCGAGGCATTGCTGACGTTACAGAAGTTTCCTGAGCAACAGCGGACATCTGCCAACGTGGAATTTTGAAAATTTGCATCACAGAAACCTTTAGAGGCACATCCCTTGATTGTTAAGTTTGCCAAGGTCAAAACTGGGAAAAGAAAAACATTATTAAAGTTGGTTAGTACTTTCCAGAGATGGATATGAAACAAAAGTTGATCATTTAGTTTAATCATTTTGGAATAAGACGTTCACTTATACAGCAAAAATGTCACATCCTCCTATCAGAAGTTGAGTGCCTCTTTGCTCTTCCATTCCTGGAAGTTAATTTGTGAGTCTTTCCTGAACAATGCAGTGTCTGTGTTGTCTAAAGATTTTTATATTTGCATACAGATGCTCATGATTGTTGTTCTATGGCTGCAGCGTTCAAAGGGTGAACCACAGCAAATCATTGGATCTGTATATTTGATTTTACAGGTTTTCAGACAAGATCCAAATTCCTAACAAACCCCTCCTATTTATATTCAGACTTAGGACCGGGACTGAGAGTGCACTTGCTTGTGCAGCCCACATTAGCTGAGTTTGTTCCCTGTTCAGGAATTAAACCCAGGCTACTGCCAGGCCACCAGGAAACTTTAACAACTGCTCATGGTTTAAAAAATACTCGAATCTGAACACAATTCCATATGAGAACTAATAATTCACTATATTATCATTCCACATCCAACCTTAATTAATTCTGCATTTTAAATGTATGGCATAGTCACTTCTTTTAAGTCTGAGCATTAACATTATATTGCCAGTGATTCTGTACTTCATTGTTTTTTGTTTGTTTTTTTATTTGACATTTTTATTTTTTACACTTGGAAATCTTTTTTGGACTTTCACCATTGTCTTAAACTTATTTACACTTACTCTATCTTTGCAACAAATAATAATAATAATAATAATAATAATAATAATAATAATAATAATAATAATAATAATCATAATAATAGTACTAATATTAGTACTAGTATTATTAAATTAGTAATAATACGAATAATAAAATAATAAAGGTTTTATTCTAAAATGATAGCATTAATAGCATGTGCTGTATTAGTGAAAATAACAATATACCCCTAACCTGTTCCAGTCATACAATGATCTTGATTTCCTACACAAGAAATGGAAGAGCTGCATGCCGTGTATCTTGATCCATTGCAGATTAAACACTGAAGTCCATTTGGCTTGTTGCTTGACTCTGTGAATACACACATATAATATATGTAGCTGTAGGCAAAAGTTCATTATGGCTATTGATTATTCAGAAAAAAGTACTCATTGATGAGAAGTAAGACTTTGTTTCTCACATAAACAATGCAGTACAGCAAAAAAAAGAAATTGTATTACATATCCCATTCTAGGTCATTGAGGTCAGAGCACAGAGTCAGCCACTTACACATACCCCGGAGTAGAGTCCTTAGGGTTCTTAGTCAAGCTCAAGGATCTTATAGTGGACGCTTGGGAGTATTGAGGCTTGATCTCCTGAATTTCTGCTCAGTAACCCAAATAAATACTGTAACCATAATGAAACTTAAAGAAATAAGGTAAGGAATCATGTCGTTTTTCAAAGTATTTTCTCTCTGGAGTTTTTTCAATTGCATTACAACTACTAAAAACACCATGACCATTTATTAATCATTTTTAATATTAAATATTAATGTTAATATTTAATATGTTTTAAAAATCTAAAGACGTGCCACTTCATAAAGCACTTTCATTTACATTTACAGTACTGACATTTGCAAGTCTCTATCAATAAATACATCAATACTGGGTCACTAGGACAGATAGATAGATAGATAGATAGATAGATAGATAGATAGATAGATAGATAGATAGATAGATAGATAGATAGATAGATAGATAGATAGATAGATAGATAGATAGATAGATAGAGTTGTATGCAAACATTTAGTTTTCATTCATTCATGCAAACATTCCTGCAAACAGGAAACCCTGACAAATTAATATATACAAAAGGACACAGTAATATTTCAGTAGTGAAATAAGGTTTATTGGATTATATTGCAGAAAAATGTGCAATATGCATCAAAACGAAATTAGACAGGTGCATACAGTAAATTTGGGCACCCTTGTCATTTTGTTGATTTGAATACCTGTAACTACTTAGCACTGATTAATTGGAACACACAATTGGTTTGGTGGCTCATTAAGCCTTGAACTTTATAGACAGGTGCATCCAATCATGAGAAAAGGTATTTAAGGTGGCCAATTGCTAGTTGTTGTTCTCTTTGACTCTCATCTGAAGAGTGGCAACATGGAGGCCTCAAAACAACCCTCAAATAACCTGAAAACAAAGATTCAACATTATGGTTTAGGGGAAGGCTGCAAAAAGTTATCGCAGAGATATAAGCTGTCAGTGTCCACTGTGAGGAACATAGTGAGGAAATGAAAGACCACATTCACAGTTCTTGTTAAGGCCAGAAGTTGCAGGTCACGTAAAATATTGGAGAGGTAAACGTGAAAGATGGTGAGAACGGTCAAAAACAGACCACAGACCACCTCCAAAGACCTACAACATCAACTTGCTGCATATGATGTCACTGTGCATCGTTCAACAATTCAGCGCACTTTGCACAAGGTGAAGCTGTACAGAAGAGTGATGCGAAGAAGACTTTTCTGCACACATGCCATAAACTGAGTCACTTGAGGTATGCAAACGCACATTTAGACAAGCCAGCTTCATTTTGGAATAAGGTGCTGTGGAGTGATGAAACAAAGATTGAGTTATTTGGTCATAACAAGGGGCGTTATGCGTGGCGGCAAAAGAACACAGCATTCCAAGAAAAACACTGGCTACCCACAGTAAAATTTGGTGGAGGTTCCATCATGCTGTGGGGCTGTGTGGCCAGTGCCGGTACTGGGAATCTGGTTGAGAGTCACATGGATTCCACTCAATATCAGCAGATTCTTGAGAATAATGTCGAAGAATCAGTCACAAAGTTGAAGTTACACCAGGGCTGGATATTTCACCAAGACAATGACCCAAAACACTGCTCAAAATCTACTCAGGCATTTACAGTTTACAGCATTTAGCAGACACTCTTATCCACAGTGACTTACATTGTCTTATTTCAGTTTATACACCAGAGCAATTGAGGGTTAAGGGCCTTGCTCAGGGTCCCTGCAGTGGCAACTTGGTGGTCCTGGGATTCGAACCAATGACCTTCCGATCAGTAGTCGTACACCTTAACCACTGAGCTACCACATCCCATTTATGCAGAGGAACAAGTACAATGTTCTGGAATGGCCATCCCAGTCCCCAGACCTGAATATCATTGAACATCTGTGGGGTGATTTGAAGGTTGTCCATGCTCGGCAACCATCAAACCTAACTGAACTGGAGATGTTTTGTAAGGAGGAATGGTCCAAAATACATTCACCCAGAATCCAGACACTCATTACAGGCTATAGGAAGCATCTACAGGCTGTTATTTCTGCTAAAGGAGGCTCTACTAAATATTGATGTGATTTTTCTGTTGGGGTGCCCAAATTTATGCACCTGTCTAATTTCTTTTGATGCATATTGCACATTTTCTGTTAATCCAATAAACCTCATTTCACTACTGAAATATTACTGTGTCCTTCAGTTATTTAATAGATCAAAATGAAATTGCTGATCCAAACACCCAGATATTTATAAATGAAAACCATGGAAATTCTCAGGGGTTCCTAAACTTTTGCATACGACTGTAGATAGATAGATAGATAGATAGATAGATAGATAGATAGATAGATAGATAAAAAAAGATGTTTAATATAAAAATGGGTAGACATGTTGTAGACTGACAGACATTTGTGATATGTAATAAACAAATAAATAAAATAAAAAAATATATAATAAAATAATATACTTATAACTAATATACTTATCCTTCTTGTTAATAATTGAAGTGTTTGTTTAAATAACTTAGGAAGAGACTGACAGCCAGTGACTCAGCTGTTCTGACTTTGTTCTGCAGTTGGTTCCACCACCTCAGTGCCACAACAAAGAAACGTCCTGATGCATACTGAGAGACGATGGGACTACTTTCATTAATACTTACTTTCTTATAAAAAAAAAATTCCTTTTTTTTTTTTTTTGTTGAGCCGTTTTAGGTTGAGGGTGTTCTTGGTCCGTGACCTAGTGAACTAACATGAGTATATGTTTCAGATACAGACTATATAGACTACAAAGCATTTATGTAAGTCTCTCTGGATAACAGAGTTTCCTGAGTGCTGTGAGCGTAAATACTGCTAGTGACTACATCTGGTGTTAGCAGCTCTGTAACATTCCCAACAATCATTCATTCATTCATTCATTTTCTACCGCTTATCCAAACTATTCTCGGGTCACGGGGAGCCTGTGCCTATCTCAGGCGTCATCGGGCATAAAGGCAGGATACACCCTGGACGGAGTGTTACATGTTCTCCCCGAGGCACGGGGAGAACATGTAAACTCCACACAAACAAGGCAGAGGCGGGAATCAAACCCCCAACCCTGGAGGTGTGAGACAAACGTGCTAACCACTAAGCCACCGTGCCCCCCTCCATTCCCAACAATCATTCCCAACAATCATTCCCAACAATCATTCCCAACAATCATTTAAAAAAGAGAGGGAAATGACTGGAAAATTGTGTTTTTCACCACTAAGGGGTGCTACAAAGACAAGGTTGTGCTTTACTGATGCACCAGTGGACCCTTAGACATCACATCACTCATGAATAATGTTCTCAGAGTCATGATTTATTGTTTATAGGAAGTTTGTGGATTTTTGTTTACTTAAAGGGAAATTGTGACGGTGAGAATTGTTTAAAGGTGGTACAACATCTTTTTCTTATTCTAGCTGTGACAAGCTCAAAAATCATAAAGGACCATTATTTCTATAGTATTTTAATTCCCTAAAATCCTGCAAATCCATAAAGCTCCATATAAAAACTGTTCAGTGTGATTATTTATGAGTAAATACTCTGAGACCTCTGAGTTTTTATTAATCTTGATAAATATTTATCAATGATAAATATATTAAAGATAAATAGATAGATAGACAGACAGACAGACAGACAGACAGACAGACAGACAGACAGACAGATAGATAGATAGATAGATAGATAGATAGATAGATAGATAGATAGATAGATAGATAGATAGATAGATAGATAGATAGGAAGGTAGGTAGATAGGGCCATTATTTCTAATCCCGCAAATCCATTAAAGTCCATAAAGCTCCATGTAAAAAAAAAGTTCAGTGTGATTATTTATGAGTAAATTCTCTGAGACCTCTGAGTATTTACTAATCTTTAAAATGATAAGCATATCATTCAAAATGGTGATGTAAAATTACCATCATAGGTTTTAGGAAAGCTAGATTAGGATTAGCTGCTGTTTGGACTTAATTTCATACATTAAACCCCTGTAACATTAGCAGGGACCAGACTTGCTTGTAAGTGGAAGCTATGGAGAGATTCAGCTCTACAATGATAAAATCTACTGGGATTCGATTGGAATGAACTGGTGAATACTATATTATCATATAATTCTTGTCAGTTTATTTCTAAACAATTCCACTTCCACTTATTTAATTAGTGGTAATAAACATATTTGGTATATACAATTATCTGAAGTAAAAAGAAAAACCAAAACGAAAACTTGGAAAAATCAAAGCAATGAATGAGAAAATATATATGTTTTCTTACCAGGAACAACGAAGCGGTTGCAGTTATCAGAATTACAGCAAGAGATGAATAGAAAACCCATTGCCACTCCAACATTAGCTGTGTAAGTGGTTTCCAATCCACTTTTATTTGCGTGATTACATACAGCCTGTGGAAGGCAGTCATGAATCTCTCCAATCATTTTCACTTTCAACCCTTAAACAGACATTTAAACATAAAGTCCATATCACGCCATGTACTGTTTAGTTGTTAGTTATGTTCTATTTGCTTTACAAGATAAAGTTTCACATAGGACTTTTATCCTATGCTTACCTGGCACAGAATAATTGTATATCAAAGCAGCACATAAGTTGCCTGCTGGACAGTGTTGTGAAAATGTGGTGCTCCACAATCCTGAATTACTGTTGTATCTTAAACAATCCAGCATGGTTACTTGAAACAAACAAACAGAAATTTAATGCACAAATAATGCAGCTACACAGCATGCAACAAATCTTTAAATTATAGTTGTATAAAGGCAAAGTTAAATCTTCTACTTTAGATGAGTAGCAGGTTTTTGAGACTGGACCTCTGCACAATGCATCAATTGGAGTTTTTTAATAACAAAGAATTTCATTAACTTATTAATAGTTATTTATGATATCAACAATGAAACAAAAACTGTGAAAATGTATGATGTGGTATCTTAGTGGTTAAGGTGTTGGATTAAAAGGTTGTGAGTTCTCTGAGTTCCCTGAACAAGGCCCCCAATGCCCCAATAAGGGCATCTGTCAAAATGCCATGAATGTAAAATGTTATAGGTTATATAAGGTTATTTAATTATATTGTTATATAAGGATTGCTGCTAATTGTTTCTAGTTCTTAAAGTAAGCATGAAACAAACATCTAGTACTGTACATACTGGTTTGTTCAAAGGTAAGTACATAAATACAGTATTAAAATAATTACCTGAGCAGAAGAGCGAGGAAGAGAAGTAGCAGACCAGAAGCAACTTCATTTTAATGGATAAATGTTGCTTAGACTCTGTGTAACATAAGGAAAGGTTATTTAGAAGGAAGAAGGCGGCATTACTTGTTACTCAGGGCTGATTCTGGTTCAAGGCTCAGTTCTTGGCAATGTTTGTTTTGATGAGTAATCTAATGTGTGCTTAGATCAACATAATTAAAATGGCATAACATCTAATTACATGACACATACATTGCAATAGTATTTTTCTATCTCAGTCATTACTAAAATCATTTTGATGCAAAGCATTTGCTGAAATATATATTATCGGATTTTATTGGCAGACATTTTTGTCAAAAGCAGATTACATGTGAGGATGGATAAAAAGATGAGTGATATATGATATCACACAAGAGCCCAGCACTGTCTCCTGGCAGTCTTTAAGACATACAGTAGTCTATATGAATGTTTATAAGCACAGCCTATATACCAGGGGCAGTTGGTATAAACCATGTTCAGTAGCAGGGCAAACATAAAAAAGACAATGAAATACGCTTTCATGTGTAGCAGGCCAATTCGTTTATATTTACAGCATTTGACAGACTTCGTTATCCAGATTCATACTGAATTATTAAGAATACAATCGGTCCAAAAACTCTGCTGGGGATGTAAAATAGCAAGAAAAACACAAAGACAACACAAAGCAGTAAGGAACATGTAGGTCTTTAGATAAAAAATATGCAAAGTTACTTTTAGCCATTAGATAAAAACATAAAACTGGGATTAAAATTCTGGGGGCACGGTGGCTTAGTGGTTAGCACGTTCGCCTCACACCTTCAGGGTTGGGGGTTCGATTCCTACCTCCGCCTTGTGTGTGTGGAGTTTGCATGTTCTCCCCGTGCCTCGGGGGTTTCCTCCCCCGGTCCAAAGACATGCACGGTAGGTTAATGCACGATGACGCCTGAGGCACAGGCTCCCTGTGACCCGAGAATAGTTCGGATAAGCGGTAGAAAATGACAGAATTGTAACTTTAATAATTTTTTTTCTATGTTTGTTGAAGTAAAAGTGCAATAGTTATTGTGTTACTTTGTCTGGTATGGCATCAACCCAGCAGGACATTAAACATAATAAATAATAATAATAATAATAATAATAATAATAATAATAATAATAATAATAATAATAATAAATGCTGCCAATCTGCTTTAAAGTATATATGTACAGTAATAGTTTGCCCCACAATATTCTATTTTTTTTGTATCTTGTAAGTGTATTTATGAGTTTTAGACCAATATTAACAGGCCAAAAAAAAAACAGTCAAAGCCCAAAGAAAGAATAAAATAATCCTAACACAATAATTAAAGTGCACTGTTTGAATGGTCACATGCGAAGTGAGTGTGGAGATGAGACTCAGTCCAGGTCGGACAATAACACGTGATCTTACACGTGATAAGATCTCGACATCCATTGTGTAGAAGTTGAAGGGTTAAATGTGTGTAATAAGTTTGTTGTTGATCGACTGATGGATATTTAAATTTAGTCTTCTTATTTGGTCACCACTTCTGTATATATATATTTATTGCCTGATTCCCGGGCAGGTCGCTAACCCAGCTACTAAAAGAGTTAACTTTTAGTGCCAGTCTCGAGCCTGTGAGTTTTCTCTGAGTTCTTCTGTTTACTCCCACCTCCCAGAAAATGTCAGCATTTTGTTGTGTTATGCTAAATAACCCCTAGGGTTGAATAACTGGCATTTCTTCCAGCAAGCGTTTACGTGTTCACTGGCTAGACTCCGGATCCACTACAGTCTCTGAACAGGATAAAGTGCTTACTTAGGATAAATAAATGAACACAGACAGTGATGCCTTCATTATTCAAACCCAAAAGAGTCATGTAATGCCTTAATTAATCCAACCTGAGTAACAGTGTAGGAAACATCAATGAGTTATATCATTAAGTGATTGTTTTTAGAGCATGGGTTGCCTCGTATGGCACATTCCTTATAAGAGATTAAATTCACTTATTTTATATTTCTAATAGAAGTAACTCTTACATCAGGTTGAAACATTATTATAGGTCAAGCATTACCTATAACCAATATTCTCTTTTACCTCGCCCATGTTTTTTTAAGGCACAAGACACATTATTGTGTATTAGTCTTACTACTGTAAACAAATTATAAGTAGTTATGACGCACTATAATTAATTATGGAGTACATTCTGTATCTTCTGCATTACAGAAGAAATAAACAAACGAGTAATATTCATTTAGAGTAGTTTAACAAAAACATAGTTATTTTTTATTTTGCTCACAGTTATTTAATGTTTTGATGTTTTTACAGCATCCCAGATGTTTGTGGAAGAAGTCTGTGGCAGCAGCTGGGGTGTAACTGAGCTGTGGGTGAAAAGAAGGCAGGTCGAACCAACAGGATGAATCTCACCAATGTCTTATTAGACATTTAATCGTCTGTTCCTATGTGCATTCAAATGTTCTCCCCAGTAGTAGCCAAGTGTGTTCATCAACTCTACAAAACATGGAAAATAATGGGGAAAACATGGGGAAGTCATGGCCTAATGGTTAGAGAGTTTGACTCCTAACCCTAAGGTTGTGGGTTCGAGTCTCGGGCCGGCAATACCACGACTGTGGTGCCCTTGAGCAAGGCACCGAACCCCCCAACTTCTCCCCAGGCGCCGCAGCATAAATGGTGGCCCACTGCTCCGGTTGTGTGTTCACGGTGTGTGTGTGTTTTCACTGCTGTGTGTGTGCACTTTGGATGGGTTAAATGCAGAGAACAAATTCTGAGTTTGGGTCACCATACTTAACTGTTACTTTAAAGAAAAGTTGTCCTTGTCCTGCCTCTTTGCTCACCCAGGAAAGGGTTACAGATACACCAAGGGATTTAAAGCTTAATCTGTTTGTTTGGGAAGTATTTGGGAGACAGATATTGTTTGTTGTACTATTACACTAACACCCATAATTATTGTTACTAAAAAAAGACACTGATCGTTTGCCTAAAGAACAATCTGTGTCCTAATGAGCAATAAATACATATATTATGAGTATATGAATGTGCAGCTTCAATTCTAAGCGTACTCAGTATACCCTTAGCACAGACATAGACTCTTTGTATACATTTAGTATTCATCTTGTAAGAGATCTGTACAACAGAACACAGGTATAGATGGCGTGCCACAGTGAAAAGTACCCTTATAGGAGTGAACACCTGCTTCGTAAATAGAAGAATCTCTTGGTAAATATTATGCCATTTCAATGTATATATGTGTTTATCTGCAGATCTTGAAATCCTTTTATAATTACTGCTTGGGATCAATTATGTACTGTATACAGCATAATTAATTCCACAAAATACACAAACTTTGAGAGATTAAATAAAATAAAGAGAAAAAAAGAAAACGTCCAAGAAAACATTCTCTCTGCCTTTGTGATTTAACATCCTTGAATGAGCTATAAGTCTTTGGTAGCTTATTTTTAAATGACATTTTTTCTTAGATAAATTTTTTTCTTAGATAAATCTTAGTTAATTCTGCATTATTGCATCAGGGAAAAAAATCTAGATCTTTAGCATAACATACATAACAGACCATATAATTTGAGAGTAAATAATGTAAATAGGCATACAGCACAAAAACAGGACATGAACTAAAGCAGGTTCTCCAAGATGTTATGAACATCTTACCTCCTCATAAAGCTGTATGAAATCTGCCTAAGATTAATGATGCAGTTTTAAAGCTGAAGGGTCTTCACAAAAAAAGCAGACTTTGCTCAGGTTGTGCTTTGAACATCTGGGCCTATCGGTGACTGCGCCACCTTTAGCATTTGGAGGGGAAGGACCTTCCTCACTAGTGTTACTTATTACACACTTATTATGCACAGCTATGCGCACATCTATACTTTGTACCTATAGATAGATAGTAATGTGTGAACGAGTGTGTATGCGATTGTGCCCTATGGTCTTTTACAAAATCCCATCCATTGTGTCTCCTGCTTTGTGCCCTGGGTCCCCTGGGGAAGGCTCCAGGCTTCCTGTGACCCTGTGTAAGATAAGAGGTACAGAAAAAGGATGGACGGTATAAAAAAAGCTAAATATTTATTTGACAGCATACGGCAAAACCCCACTTTACAATGTGTCTGTAGCTCCTGTAATGCAAGAAATAACAGGAACTAGCTTGTTTTGCGGAAAGGTGACTACTGTATAAACTTAATTTATTTCTTCATCGTGTGCTAATATGAGACACATTCCTTAATGTCAAATCTAAAATTCCTATCAGCTACATTCAATTTAATTCAATTCAATTTATTTGTATAGCACTTTTAACAAGTCACCTTGTCTTATAGCAGCTTTACAGAAGCATAGAAACAGAATATAAACAAACAAACAAATAAATAAATAAATAAGGCACAGGCTCCACGTGACCCGAGGTAGTTCGGATAAGCGGTAGAAGATGAATGAATGATGAATAAATAAATAAATACATTTTAAAATTTAATATTAAGTTACTATTTATATATCGCATTACATTTACAGAATTTCGCACACAACCTTATCCAAGGTGACTTACATTTATCTAATTTATACAGCTGAGCAACTGAGGGCCTTGCTCGGGGGCCCCGCAATGGCAGCTTGGTGGCCCTGAGGATTCAAACTCACAACCTACAATAAGAAGTCCAACACCTTATCCACTAGGCTACTACAGTCCCCATATATAATATATATCTAACATCTGTCCCTAATGAGAAAGCCGGCGACGATGGTGACAAGAAAAAATCTCCCAGGCTCTGAAGGGAACCCATTCTCATTTAGGTGAAACCGGACTGTAAATAATGTAAATGTAAATAATTTCCTTCCTACAACAGTTTGTAGTTGAGTGAACTAGTTGGTCAGCGCAATCTCCGAGTTAAACACAGATCCAACACAAATTTCTTCTTGAAGTATTCAAGTGATCGCAGATGAAGACCCAACCATAAAGCTGGCAGATGCAACCGTAGTTCCAATAAAGCGTGACAGTCTCCAGGCGCATCCCTATCCACAGCAATCCCATGAGTCACTGGCTGTCCAAATACATTACATGCCCGATGTTGTCACAGTGTTTATTAGCAAGACATGAAGATTCAGTGTATGCAAGGTCCATGAGCTGCTTTTGATAAAACATGTTTTAATAATACTGCAAATTAAAGTCTAAATCTTAAGACTTTATATAATATTTACTGGTAATAATGGTAATAATATTTACTGGTATCTTCTTCTTCTTCTTCTTTCGGCTTTTCCCTTCAGGGGTCGCCACAGCGAATCATCTCTCTCTACCTAACCCTATCTTCTGCATCCTCAACACTTGCACCCACTAGCTTCAAATCCTCATTAATAACATCCATATACCTCCTCTTTGGCCTTCCTCTTTGCCTCCTGCCTGGCAGCTCCATGTCCAACATTCTCCTACCAATATACTCACTCTCCCTCCTCTGAACATGTCCAAACCATCTTAATCTCGCCTCCCTAACTTTGTCCCCCAAACGTCCAACATGGGCTGTCCCTCTGATGTACTCGTTCCTAATCCTGTCCAATCTTGTCACACCCAAAGAGAACCTCAACATCTTCAGTTCGGCTACCTCAAGCTCTGACTCCTGTCTCTTCTTCAGTGACACTGTCTCTAAACCATACAGCACGGCCGGTCTCACCACTGTCCTGTACACCTTCCCCTTGATTCTTGCTGATATTTTCCTATCACACAGAACTCCTGACACCTTTCTCCACACACTCCAACCTGCCTGCACTCGCTTCTTTACTTCTTTCCCACTCTCTCCATTACTCTGGACTGTTGACCCCAAGTACTTAAACTCCTGTACCTTCTTCACCTCTTCACCCTGTAACCTTACTGTTCCACTTCCCTCCCTTTCATTCACACACATGTACTCAGTCTTACTACGACTGACTTTCATTCCTCTTCTCTCCAGCGCAAACCTCCACCTCTCCAGGTTTTCCTCCACCTGCTCCCTGCTCTCACTACAGATCACAATGTCATCTGCAAACATCATCGTCCAAGGAGACTCCTGTCTGACCTCCTCTGACAACTGGTCCATCACTATAGCAAACAGGAAGGGGCTCAGAGCCGATCCCTGATGCAGTCCCACCTCCACTGTGAACTCCTCTGTCTGACCTACAGCACACCTCACCACTGTCCTGCTCCTCTCATACATGTCCTGCACCACTCTGACATACTTCTCTGCTACTCCTGACTTCCTCATACAGTACCACAGCTCTTCTCTTGGCACCCTGTCATACGCTTTCTCTAAGTCTACAAACACACAGTGCAACTCCCTCTGACCATCCCTATACTTCTCCATCAACATTCTCAGAGCAAAAATTGCATCTGTTGTGCTCTTTCTGGGCATGAAGCCATACTGCTGCTCACAAATTTCCATCATCTTCCTTAACCTAGCTTCCACTACTCTTTCCCACAACTTCATTGTATGGCTCATCAACTTTATCCCCCTATAGTTGCTGCAACTCTGCACGTCACCCTTATTCTTAAAGTTCGGCACTAACACACTCCTTCTCCATTCCTCAGGCATCCTCTCACTTTCTAAAACCCTGTTGAACAAACTAGTTAAAAATTCCACTGCTGCCTCTCCTAGACACTTCCAGACCTCTACCGGGATGTCGTCAGGACCAACTGCCTTTCCACTTTTCATCCTCTTCAAGGCCTTCCTGACTTCATCCTTTCTAATCTTATCTACTTCCTGTTCCACAGAGTTCACCCCTTCTACTCTTTTTTCCCTCTGATTTTCCTCATTCATCAGCTCCTCAAAGTATTCCTTCCATCTCCTCTGTACACTCTCCTCACTTGTGAGCACCCTTCCATCTCTATCCTTAATAATTCTAACTTGCTGCACATCCTTCCCATCTCGATCCCTCTGTCTAGCTAACCTGTACAAGTCCTTCTCTCCTTCTCTAGTGTCTAACCTAGTGTACAACTCTTCATATGCCTTCTGCTTGGCCTTAGACACCTCCCTCTTCACTCTGCGCTGTAACTCCTTGTATTCCTGTCTATTCTCTTCAGTCCTGTCCATATCCCACTTCTTCTTGGCTAATCTCTTCCTCTGGATACTATCCTGAACTTCCTCATTCCACCACCAAGTCTTCCTCCTTCCAGATGACACACCCAGCACCTTTCTCCCTGTCTCCCTGATCACTTCTGCTGTAGTTTCCCAGTCATCCGGCAGCACTACCTGACCACTCAGAGCCTGTCTCAACTTCTGTCTAAATTCCTCACAACATTCCTCCTTTTTCAGCTTCCACCACTTAGTTTTCTTCTCTATCTTTGACCTCTTCCTCTTACAGACCATCAGAGTCATCCTACACACCACCATCCTATGCTGTCTGGCTACACTCTCTCCCACTACCACTTTACAGTCACTAATCTCTTTCAGATTGCCTCTTCTACAAAGGATGTAGTCTACCTGTGTTCTCCTACCTCCACTCTTGTAAGTCACTCTATGTTCCTCCCTCTTCTGAAAATACGTGTTAACCACAGCCATGTCCATCCTCTTAGCAAAGTCTACTACCATCTGTCCTTCAAGGTTCCTTTCCTTAACTCCAAACTTGCCCATCACCTCCTCATCACCTGTGTTCCCCTCACCAACATGTCCATTAAAATCCGCTCCTATCACCACTCTCTCACCCTTGGGAATACTCTCAATCACCTCATCGAATTCACACCAGAATCTCTCTTTCTCCTCTAACTCACAACCTACCTGCGGGGCATAACCACTAACAACATTCAACATCACCCCTTCAATCTCTAACTTCAGACTCATCACCCTGTCTGACACTCTCTTCACCTCCAGAACATTCCTCACAAACTCCTCCTTCAGGACCACACCTACCCCATTTCTCTTACTATCCACACCATAATAAAACAGCTTGAATCCTGCTCCTATACTACGAGCCTTGCTACCCTTCCACTTGGTCTCCTGTACACACAGTATATCCACCTTCCTTCTCTCCATCATATCAGCCAGCTCTCTACCTTTCCCTGTCATAGTACCAACATTCAGAGTCCCTATTCTCAGTCCTACACTCTTACCTTTCCTCTTCTCTCTCTGTCTGTGCACTCTCCTCCCTCCTCTACTCCTTCGACCAACAGTAGCCCAATTTCCACCGGCGCCCTGTAGGTCAACGGCGCCGATGGCGGTCGTTGTTAACCCGGGCCTCGACCGATCCGGTATGAAATTCTTACTGACAACTCGCATGGTTAGATTTGGCAATGTTTTATGCCGGATGCCCTTCCTGACGCAACCCTCTCTATTTATCCGGGCTTGGGACCGGCACAGAAGTCACTGGACTGTGACCCCCATGGCTAGATTATAATATTTACTGGTATAATATTTAATTAAAATCATTGCAAATGAGTCTCTTTTAATCAATTACATTTTTTTTTTTCAATTTAAATGTAATCAAATCAAACTGATGCACTGCCATGGCCTTGGGGAAATGTATAGTCTTACAGAACTCTAAAAAGTTTTGCAATATTTCACCAACAGATTCATTATTTATCACAGAGTGATTATATACATGTACATGTTTATAGATGTTTATAGAAAAGATAGTTGCTTTATTTTCTTGATCTTGTTTTGTGTAATATTACCAATAAAATGGGTTGTGGATTGTGAAGTGAATAAATGGCATCAACTGTGGAAAGTGCAGTTAGCATATTTTAGCAAGAAAAATAAAAAAATATCAACTAATTAATTAATTAATTGATTGATTGATTAATAAATAAATAAACCACTTCATCCCTAATGTGTGTGCTATAAATTTCTATTCATTTTTGTCCAATATGTAAACAAAAATAACTTTATAATACTGAGGTCACAAAGAAGCCGTGAGGAAGTAATCGGGCCCAAATGCATACACGCTATCTTTCGCACAACTGCAACTTTATTGAGAAGTATTGTTTTCATAAATGTTTAGAATATCACAAACACAGTATATATTTCAAATAATATTGTTATTAAATCGAGTATATTCACGTCACTATTGCATTTTCTCTGCGTCGTCCGTATAACTCTCCAGGTGCTGAAGCATTTATCAAAATAAACGTTCATTATTCTGTCATAGGCATTCAACATATACGTATAATGTGCTTTTGGCCTTTCCATTTTTCCTTCCCGCATAGAGTACTGCTATTCAGAGCACGAGTACAGATCAACTGAATCAAAGTCCATAATGCACTCGAATAAAAGCTTCACCCGGCGTAACAGTACAAGTGTTTACTTATATGTCGGATGCCAATTAGAGCCGACAAAGGTTCAGAAACAACCCTGTATATATAGATTATCATTTATTTATATTTCTTTTAGTAGAGCAAGAATATAAGGTAGGGAAAACATCACAGTCCTGGGACAGAGCATTTAGTTATATATCTAATACAATGGAGGAAAAAAACTTTAGCTGTTTGAAAAGTAAACAGAAAATGGATTAGTTTTTAGGTTCTTTCTGGGAAAAAAAACAAGATGTTTAAATTCTTGTACTGGAATCACTGGGATCAGAGGTCAGGACAGACATTGTTCTTAGAGAAATTAGTTAAAAAAAAATTGCCAGTGTATAAAAAAGATACTATATTCATACAAACATGTTTTAAAGACACATAAGCAAAACATATTGAATTTATAGATAATATATGAATACTCTATCCATAGATATAGCAGCTTGTAAAATATAGCATTTAAAATAAATAATTATTAGACTTTAGGGTCCAATGTAGAGCGCTTTTTATGATAAAGTACCACTTTCCTTCGTATTTGTATTTGTAGTCAAACAACATGATTTGTCCTTTTCTACGTATTTGGTTCACCCTGTGTGTCATCTCTGGATCATTTTCCAAGTTCACCCTCACAATATTAGACATTTGATACGTTATGTACAAGACCAAGGCTTCAATTTTATGTTAAAGTGCCTTTAAAGACTGTGTTAAAAATATCTGTTGAAATGATGTGTCACAGATGATGCTGTGAGACTCTGCTTCACTCAGTCACACCTAAAACTTTCCAAATAAAAGTCATCTTGGTATCTTTAGACACCACAGGATTTTCTTTTTCCGTATTGCCCAATAAATTGTCTTTAGTTTGTTTTTCTAAAGCTGGAAAATAGCTAATAAATGAGTCCATTTGTACATGTAGATGGTTTGATTTCTGATTGTCATCTTATAACATTTTGTTCACTGGATAGCAGTGCAACCAAAAAATAGACATTTTGTTCATTCTAATACGGCATCTAAGAAAATCTAATTGTACAAGAATCCAATTTTACACCAGTAAGAGACCTGATTCCCTAAAAATCAGATCAAATTTGCACAATTGAAAAGTCTAGCAGAAAGCTTCAACATTGCTTTCTCTGTTATTTATATCATTTCCAGGGTTATTATTATCATCTCAGCATTTAATACAACAGCATGCATTAAATACTTCATAGTGATGATCCTCGGATCTTATTCAATTCACGTCCAAGTGTTTGCTTCAGCAAATGATGGACATAAATGTTGTCAGGGGTGGAGAAATCTTACATGTATTAGCTAGACTCCATGGCAAGTAAATGTGGCCAAGTCACTTGACTAAAATTTGGGAGCTATAAAATATAAAATAAAAATCTACAATGAGTTAGTTATGTGCAAACAGATGCAATACAGAGAAATTAACATTTCTGCTCAGGCGTTTTGATATTAAAATAAAAAAAAAGAATCATATAAAGGACATTGTGATATATCGCTATAAAGAATATACCATTCTGGCTAGTCTTTAGCTGTTGTTGCTTTAGCTTCATTGTGTTTAACCACAAAGTGACTGCAGATTTATGTGTGTCTTTATTCTGCTAGTATTTGTCATTTATTCTTTAATGTTTCTGACTGGAAAGATTGTGTGTCATCCTTGCTTGCTAATTAATTTGGCTATAAAAGCCAGTGTATGAAGTGGGAAACAGAATATGGATTTTCCCACCAATACCTATTTAAATTCATTTAAATTTTTTTATGGAGCTTTTCTATATCACCTCGGCATATCCTGTTCTCAACATAAGCTCAACATAACTCATAATTATTTCAAACACCCGACCATAGAGTGTGAAGCGCATCACAGAGTCCAGCATTGCCCTAACGTTTTCTGTGTTCCGTCGCATTTTATTGGGTGAATGTATTTGGTATGGGAGCTATCCTGCCATTTTATTATCCTCATGCTAAAGAGAAAATAAACCTTTTACATTTTAACATGAAAAGCATTACCTGATAACCTTCTTGATGGAAGACACAATTTTGCTCATCAGGATATATTCAGACAGGCCTTGTATATTTCAAAGGAGAATTTAAAAAAAAAAAAAAAAAAAAAAAAAAAAAAGTATAGCAAGGTGCAATATAAAATAAATATAGTGTGTATCTGTTAGACTCTATAGTAACATTCATGTATAATGCTGTCTACTGTCTGCTGACAAAAATATAATACTACTTGAAAAACAGGACACAAGATGTAACAATGTACCATGCTTCATCCACATTAAGTTAAGAGCTTTGTTTAACTGCGCTTCAGAGAGCTGTAAATACTTGGCCTGTTGCTTATCCACATTGAGGAAAGTCCATTTTTGCTTTCCTGAATAAGTCTCACTGGTCAGTTTGTCTGGTTGAGGCAGCCAAAGGGTGAATGCAGGTACTGATGCTACTGCAGAGGAAGTGTACAAGCAACCTCAGAGAAGACTTGAAGTGTGTGAAGCTCCAGCTTTCTCAGCATGGGCCTTCAGAAGGTCGACTAGTTCAGAGTGGGAGAACTTGATGGCCAGAGACAGTGCAGTGTGCCCGTGCTACAAAGTAAAACATACATAGATATACACATTTATAAAACAACAGCAATTTTGATTCTGCGGAGCAAAACCGGGTCAATGTGCCTATTTTCAAAGAAGACTTTTAATCCTAATTACTCACTCACTCTCTCATTCATCTTCTACCGCTTATCCGAACTACCTCGGGTCACGGGGAGCCTGTGCCTATCTCAGGCGTCATCGGGCATCAAGGCAGGATACACCCTGGACGGAGTGCCAACCCATCACAGGGCACACACACACACTCATTCACTCACGCAATCACACACTAGGGACAATTTTCCAGAGATGCCAATCAACCTACCGTGCATGTCTTTGGACCGAGGGAGGAAACCCCCGAGGCACGGGGAGAACATGCAAACTCCACACACACAAGGCGGAGGCGGGAATCGAACCCCCAACCCTGGAGGTGTGAGGCGAACGTGCTAACCACTAAGCCACCGTGCCCCCTTAATCCTAATTACACTGTTAGAAATAAAAAGGTTCTTCAATGTTTAATGTTTTTTTGAATATACATGCAATACATAGAGACATGTGATCATGTGATCTTATTCTATTCTTTCATCATGTTTGTCTGTTTTCACCGTATAGTTCACTGCAATATCTAGAGAACTACATCTAAAGCTTAAAATTTTACACCTTGAACCAGCTGAGATAAAAGAAATAATTCTCGCCAAATGTTGTTGCTACTGGGTTTTGACCATGTGGTGGCAGTGTTGTATTTTTAAAAGCTCATAAGGAACCTTCAGATGTTTCATTTAATGTTTCCTCTAAAAGAAAAGAAAATTCGCTTTAGTAAATTGAGCTGCTGGCTGCACTGATCTCTCTCTCTCTCTCTCTCTCTCTCTCTCTCTCTCTCTCTCTCTCTCTCTCCGTGTGTGTGTGTGTGTGTGTGTGCGTGTGTTGATCACCTACTTTATCTTTCAGGCTAGTGTCACATTCTGTTCTGTCTAGCAGTAGTTTGGCTATCTCAGTGTGGCCATGTTCACAGGCACACATCAGCGCCGTGGAGCCATCTTGGTCCTGTGTGTTCACATCAGCATTACAGTTGAGAAGAACCTGGACCATCGCTGTGCGCGCATGACTAACTGCCAGCATCAGTGCTGTCTGACCAGACTATGAGGAAAAAAGAGTATTGTGGTTAAGAGAGAATCGTTTTTTATACATTTTTAAACATCTGCAGAAATCATGGTCAGGGCCACAGTCAGGGACACAGTAGTTACAGAGTTATCATTGTAGGGACACGGTAGTTACAGAGCTTAACACAAGAACAATGGACTCAAGTAAGGGATAAATTCTGGATGAGATTCTAGTTCCATAATTACTCTCACCAACCTACCAAACTGTATGCTTTTAGAAAGGAAAACTTGAGAACCCAGAAGACACAAGAAGACCATAAAACACACAAAAAACTGAGCTCAGGATTAAACCAGGGAACCAGAGACCAGGGCAATGCTACAACATTGTGACATCCCTTTTTAAGAACTTGCTTTGAAAAAAAAAAATGTTGCTATCAGGATAAACCTCAGCACTGTAAATGGAATAAAGGCTCTAGAGGGCAGGGAGGTTTTGGTGTAACACTTGTCCTACTGACACAGATGGAACTGTTTCTGAGGACTACGAGTGGCTGGCTAATCAAAATTATTACAGCACATTTAGTGACAGATATTAGTGAATTAGTGACGTGACATACGGCTAAGTATGGTGACATATACTCAGAACTCGTTCTCTGCATTTAACCCATCCAAAGTGCACACACACACACACAGCAGTGAACACACACACTGTGAACACACACCCGGAGCAGTGGGCAGCCAATTATGCTGCGGTGCCCGGGGAGCAGTTCAGGGGGGTTCGGTGCCTTTCTCAAGTCGTGGTATTGCCGGCCCGAGACTCAAACCCACAACCTTAGGGTTAGGAGTCAAACTTTCTAACCATTAGGCCACGACTCCCCCATTGATACAAAGCTAATTTTACAGAAATTTAGATCCTACTGAGTAAGCAAGAGGTCACGGTGACAAAGTGACGCGGTGACTCAAAAGGGAACCCCTTCTCTTCTGGGTGTCACCGGATTGTGGGATTATAAATCTTTACTGTACACAGGTGTAAGAGAGTATAGTCAAGCAATATTGTGTGTTAAAGGGATGTGCAGTCTGAGAATATTTTGTATTAAACCCCTGGGACGCAGAACACAGAACAGTCTTAATGATCACAGCAACAGTTTTTAGGTACGAATTTACAGTATCCAGGCTGGATGCATGTTTTTTACGGAAGTGCAAATCTTTGGGGTATTCATGCAGAGTCACGAGTGCAAGGTCCAAGCAGAAGTAAAACATTAAGATGAATCAGTCAGCTCACAAGGTACTGTAAATTGTTGATTCTTTTAAGAACAATATGTATACAGAAACACTTTGTTAGCTGGAGAGACAAACATATTCCAGTATTTTCTTTTAGGAATCTCCTATCCTGAATAATACTAGTACTAAACTCTAGAAAGAATTCTTATCGGAAAGCAGAAAGAGTCCAAGCTGATGACTTCATGAATTTATGTTATGATCATTAATAGAATTTCTACATGACAGCATGAGCTGTGTTTGTGTATGTGTGTGTTAAAGTACTAGTCTAACTTAATTTTTAGACTACACTGTGTGTATTTTTGGAGTACGGGTCATTTGTACCTACTGGAAACAAATAATACAAGTATGTACCTACCTGGCCTGCCTGGGCGTTGATGTTGCCCAGGCTCAGTAGGTGCTGGGACACCTCCATGTCCTCGGGTCCTTCTGCTGCTGTCAAAGCTGCCAACATGATCGCCGTGTAGCCGGCTTTATTCTGATGATCCACCTCACAAAGCCCTTAGGAACATTATACATAAAACATGCAAGAACATTTTCATACAACACTAAATAAAGGTAGAAAAAGGGAGATAATGGGCCATAGAGGTGAGCCATTATTAGAATGGTGTTTAAAATTGATGCTTCATCTCACCAGTGTCCAACAGGAGCTTGACTACTTGGAAGTTGGAGTGGGAGACACTGTAGTGTAGGGCCATGTTGCCGTTGCCATCAGCCAGGTTTACTATATAGCGCAGGAGAGTGGGGGTGTGATTTCCAACTTCTCTCAGATACAGAGTGACCGTATCTGCCTGGGACTCTTTCTGACTGGATACACGGAACCATTCCTGATAAAGCACCATCAGAACCTGCCTCTAAAATTGAGAGACACCACAGAAGCAGTCAATATTCTCTTCTCATTGATGACTGTTTTACTGTATAATGACATTTTATTGAAATCTCCTCTTTGCTCTTTTTGGGTTTTCTTTTTGCATCGACAACAACAATTTTAATCATCTTAATAAGACATTTTCATTCAGTATAAACAATTTAATTATCATTGCAATTGAGTGTGAGATATCTTTGCCTCTTTACATTGAATTTTAGTGGCTGAAGATTTTAGATTTGCATTTATTTGCCCCTATTAGGCTAGGTAAAAACATTTTAAAAACATATGAAGCTCTGAGTGTCTACTTTCATATGAGTTATTAACCATTACTGGGGACTGTGAAATGACAAAAAGAAAAAACAATGCTGAACATGGACACAACCAAAACAAGCCAAAATTCACTTTTTTGCTCTCTGGGAAAAAAGGCTTTAAAAAAAAAAGTGAGAAAAAGAAAAAGTGACTTTAGCCCAAGTGTTATTCATAAGTCAGATGAAACTTATGCACATGGGCAGAGTTTCCTGTGAACAGAGATGTGTCTCAAACAAGGAGCAATATTAAAGTCAGTGTAAATGTGTGATGTTTTAGATGTAACCACAGTGTGCCGATTCATGCTATGGGCTATATGATATAAATCTCTATTTGAGGATAATATTACATATGTTAATATGGCACTATTTACAGGTATCATCCTTTTTAAAATCCACAAAAAAAGTTTTTTTGACACAATGGAAATTTCATTTGAATAATAATTGGAGACATTGCTTATCTCCGAAGAACCATTATTTTTGGTTTAAATTATGATCAACAAAAAAAGTTTCTTAACAGGAGAACACTGGATAAACAACAATATTGGCATTATTTTAATACTTTAACATATTATACTTAATCAATTTCACATCATTCAATAAAATACACATAGACATAGACAAGTGTCATTTTAACTGTATCCAAACAATTGGATTTCTTACCATATCTTTGCTTGGTGCAGAAACTTCTGCCATTCGATCCTTTAGGTAGTGACAAGCTGCCATGAAGTTTTTATCTACAAGTTCACTGCAAGAACACAATCAACAGCTCAGTAGTAATTAAAATAAGACACTCACAATAAGTCCAATGTTCTACACAAGTCTCTGTTAGTTAGTGAATAAAGCTTGTGATAATCTTTTGATGAAATAAATACAGAAAGTAGTAATACATGTAAAACGCATGTTCAGACTGGATTGTGAGGATACAATTATAGAATAATACAATAAATGAAATATTTTTATACGATAAATAAAAATCTGTATACAAATTAGGGTGTTAAGACTTACTTATTACTTATTTATATTAAGACGTATATTACTTATATTACTTGTTTATTGTTACTATTATTATAATAATGCCATGCATCAGCATTACAGTCAAAATATTAAAACTCAACCATCAGAGCAACTTTTATGTAAAGCTGAGCCTATTATATACCCTTACTGAAGAATCACACACATTTCACATGTGATCAGGTGAATGCGGTGTGGTTAAAGGTGATGAACATACTGTACAATGTAAATATACCGGGAAAAAAAAGGAAAAAAGAAAGAAAAAAAAAGAAAAAGAAAAAAAAGAAAACATACTGTAAAAAAAAAAATATATAAAGTAAAAAAAAAGAAAATATAAAGTAAAAAAAAAAGAAAATATACTGTAAAAAAAAGAAAAGTAAATATACTGTAACATAAAAAAAGGAAATGTACAATATTTGAAATAATAATGATTTTTGTGAGAAAAACAATTCTGAAATTAAACCAAATGATCTATATGTGAAAAATGATCATGTATAAATAAAATTAAACTGTGATTTTTGCATTTTTGCAAATTTGCATTATACGCTTATGAACATGTGAAGGTTGGGTGACTTATAAGGGTATTTTAATATAGATACCGTTACATTAAAAAAAATATCTAATAAAAACAGAAAGCCTGAAATCAAGAATACAGTATGTGCTGTGGATTATGTTAACCACCTCTCAGGATGCTGTCTAGCACATGCTCTATTTAGCGCACGTCTTCCTCTTTAGAGCTGTGATTTATGTTTAGAACAGAATTCCAGACATCCATATGCTCATCTCCTCTCTGCTAGAACTATATGTGGCTTCCTGGCTTATTGAGCTTGTTCTCATGAGTAAGTTTATTAAACCTGTCACTCAGCATTTGTCTGCTTTCTATCTCTCGGCTGAAGATTGGTAAGACAATGGCCAGGATTGTGTGTAAGAAAACGGGTAAGCCTACATGCTGTTAATATGCATCAACACACACGACATACAAGTTATGAACCTAGAAAGACTCTGTGGAGTCTCATTCAGAAATCTGTATGAATATACGTATATACAAACATATTTTGTAAGTGAAATAATCTACCTCAAGTCAGAGGTGACTATAAAGATAAATTCACATAATTAAAATCTGAAATGATCGAGCTCACACAGTCACAATACTGTGTATGTTCATATATATATATATATATATATATATATATATATATATAAAACTGTAATATCTCAGCATCTTCTCTAAGTGGAAGATGGAATGTGTATGATGGCTGTATTTGAGGGCGTGTGTGTGATTAATAGGACTTTTATTATAGTAAATGACTAGTAATAGGAATAGTCATAATACCTTAATATTAATACAGAATATTAATATAAACGTAAGCATATAATAAATTTAATACAAACACTTACTAAAATAAATGAAACTATTCATTTTTTATTTTTATTAGTAATGTTTTCTTGTTTTGAATATAAAAGTCTTTTATATAATATAAAGTACAAGATATATATTAAA
Source organism: Tachysurus vachellii (assembly GCF_030014155.1). Taxonomy (NCBI): domain Eukaryota; kingdom Metazoa; phylum Chordata; class Actinopteri; order Siluriformes; family Bagridae; genus Tachysurus; species Tachysurus vachellii. Next base: position 8,801,726 of record NC_083463.1, read on the forward strand.
AATGTATATTAGACTTAAAACTAACTGAACCTGAAGGAAGTTTGTGGAGTCAACATTCTTGTTCATAAATGTTTGTGTGAGTATTCTACATACTATGGATTATACATGTTTAGCAAACTTATGAAAAACAATTCATGGAACAGAATAATGGACAAAAAAAGATAATATAATGTGATCGAGTTAGTTCAGCCATTATGAGCAAAAAATATCTCATCTGATGATCATCATTAGTGAAATGAGCAGTGATTTTTCTGATGATATCTTAATGTGACACATCAAATGATATCTGGATGACACAAGGAAAGTGATTTTCATTATTATTATTATTATTATTATTATTATTATTATTTATTTTTATTATTATTATTATTATTATTATTATTATTATTATTGGGCTTCATTCCCTTTGCATGAAACTGATCAAGCTCTGTGCATCCTAGAAGCACAATGTTATGTATAGTACGCATCTGTGTTTTTCAGACTTGGCTTAACTTGAGTTCTCTTTTTTCTCCTGGCCCCTCTTTCGCACCTGCTGGGCTGCTCCTCCTGGGGATCAACACCAGTTTGGAGGTCTTTAGGATCCACAGAACCCTGGGACCCCCCTGCCTGAGCTTCTTCAGCCTGCTCCCCAGCAGTAGCAGCCTCTTTCTCCTCCTCTGGGGCCACTCCACGTTCCTCTCCCCGTTCCTCCGTCTCCAAGTTATCCACCTCCTCCTCCACCTCCTCCTCCACCTCCTTCTCCTTCTCTTTCTCCTTCTCCCTTTCGTCCTCATTCTCCTCCCCACTGGACTCCTCACTGGAGGTTGTCTCATAGCTGAACAACACAGACAGCCTTGGTTATCGATGTCACTCTATTAAGGTTAACTGGCTTATACGAGTAATCGGCAAGCCTAGCAGCTATGGAACAGAATGACAACAAGTAACAGATAGAAACCATTACAGACAATCTGGTTTATTGAGTCTAACTTCCACATGTTCATGTATGCATTTCAATAAAAGTACTTTTATTTATTGAAGTTTTACAATGCGTAAAACAGAACATAATGAAAAGTAGGCTGCTATGAATGTACAAAGGAAATGTGTGTGTGTGTGTGTGACCGTGTGTATGTTTGTGTGTCTGTGTGTATAGGTGTGGTGTGTGTGTCTGTGTGTGTATATGTGTGTATGTGTAAGAGAGAGAGTATGATTCTAATCTGTGTTATAACCTAGTTAAGAAACCCAGCCCTTTCATTAAAATCATATCAGGAAGCAAGTAATTCCCATAATTCCACAATGAACACAGTGAAGTGCTGTGCTCATGTATTTGCCAGGTTTAATTGTTGCAAAAGTAATTTCACATCCAATACATAAAAATGTCACTGTGCAGTAGATAATAATTTAAAAATTAAAACTTTATTTTTTAATATTTATGAAAAACTGGCTTTCTGTTGCAGTTTATACAAATCAACTAATCCAAAGGCAAGTATGGTATTTTTCCCATGAGGCAGTATAAGCATGAACTTTTGCATTATAGTATTAGTATCTAATATTTAGTATTTAACACTTCACAGCAGATATTTACTGTATTCACATATATGCATGTTATATCAAATGGATTTTCTTTCTTCTTCATCCTCATCCTACTAAACTATTAACCACTTTCTTTATAAAATAAACTAAATTGAACTAAAAGCCTTATTTTCCACTCCAATATCACATTATAGAACAACAACATGTAGACAAGATCATATGTAGAAAATGTACAGTTTTTAATTTTATAAATCCCTGATAAAGCTGTATAATATATTTTGCTTTAAAGAAGGATAGAGTTCAAACAAACTAGTAACGTTCCTCTTTGACTGGAATATAGACTTCATTTCATTGCTGTAGTGTTTTTTATGAGATACCTTTTTTTTGGGGGGGGGGGGGGGGCATTATTACTGTAATAATAATAATAACATCTATAACTTGCTGACAGTTTTTTGATCAGAGAAACAAAGCTGTGTATAGAAACCTCATACTAACTGAGCTGTGGTTATCTGAATGTCATTCTGTGCTGTTTTGTTTGCCTGGATCATAGCTGCATGGTTAAATTCTGAAATTACTAGCTGTCATCTCTAACAACAGTCCTGCCAGACTCCTCTTAAGATAATCCTAGCTGATCTTCTACAGGCTTTAGAATTTAGAATCTATCACCTCTATACCAGGATAGCAGTAATTGCTTCATCTGCAATGCCATGTAATATTATTACCACTATTACCAGCAGGTTCATTTGGAATTAATGCATATAAATGGATGTTTATTTAGTTTTATTTAGGGTTAAATTTAGAGCCCTGGATGCCAATTATGTTTTATGTCGAGCTCTACAGCAGACTGTTTCCTTTTCCGAGAGGATCCCAAGTTCAACCCATTTTAAAAGTCAATAGCCATAAACTATCCCCCTATATATATATATACTACTACTACTACAGCAAAAAGGCACCACAAGGCACAGTCATTACCACTTGAAATTAACTCATGAATCACCAAATCCATAAGTAAATGTAAATTTATACACTAATATGCACGATATAGCAATGTCAACTACTGACAACAGTTGTAAGTAGAACATTTTTTGTTTTCTAGAATGAATACTGTCCTAAAGTTGTAACAAACATAAAATCATCTGCTAAACATGTAAGCAGATGAGCACTGAAAGCCACCTTGGCATCAGTTCTACAAGTGTCTGGAACTGTACCGGAGCACTGAACAGAGTTTTATTTTCAGATGGTGTTTTGATGATGGTGGTGAAGAGTGCCCCAGAACCGTCCAGCCGTGTTAAATTGGGTTGAGATATCTCAGCTGACTCAACATCCCTCCTCTGCTGTTCCAGAGACCTGTAGAATCTGTACCAGAGCTCAGTAAATCTGATCTGATAGCTTGAGGTAGCCCATTACTTTACTGAAACACTGAAAAATTTTATTATTATTTATTTATTTATTTATTTTTATTATTATTTGTTGCTAGTTTGTAGTGATTTATATAGAACAGTAAACAATGAATAAGTGAGTAAGGGAGTGATTGCAAACAGAAGATGACTGTACAGGATGATCAACTATTAGATCTGCTCTATCAGGGTAATTATATTACTGCTGAGTCACGGGCAAACACAGCTGAGATACAGCCTCCTCCAGCACTGACCTGATCCCAAATGCAAAGAGCCGTTTGTTATTGCTGAGGTTTATCCACTTTTCACACATAGCTCTTCATCTACATCACCAGAAGCAAACAAAACTGACATCTTCAAGGCCTCTAGTTCTACCTGGTCTTTGGGGTGATGGATGAAATAAGGAAAGTGGGAATAGTTAAGACAAAGCCGATTTAATTTGATTGATGAAAATGACATTGACCTTTTTGGACACAAAGATGAAAATATGACATTAGCCTTCATGGCAAAATAAGCAGTGACATGTTTATTCATACAAGCCTGATTATATATGCACTGCACTTCCATCTGCATTAGTGGACATGAGGTTATGTATAGTTAATTGTTTGTACAATGACTTGGCTTATTTAGAACAATATATTTGCTCTCAGAAAAAAATAAATCAGTATTTCTCAGCAATTTGAATTTATCCAAATTAGCACATGGTGAACTTTTAAGCTCAAAACTAAACCAGTAAACCTTTCTTAGATCTAATAGCATTTTTCAGGTTTGTGCATGTACAGACTGTACAATCATACATTGTTTTTCTTGGGTATCAGTTAAAATATTATTTTGACACAGCACAAGGTCTAGGTGCTTTAGATATACAAGGACAAAGGGCAAAACAAAATATTTATAATAAGGACCATTCGTTAAGTAGTTAATAATCAATTTCAATCAACTTAACTATCACATGAACCTGATCAGGAAAAATCAGGTGTAGTTTAATGAGGTAAAAGACAGAGTAACCATGAATTAGTAATGAGAAAATCTGTAGAAACCGTATCCCTAAATAAGGAATTAAACAAATCCATAACTTATCCATACTTTTGCAAATACAAAACAACCATCAAGTTCTAGAATGTAAAATCAGCATCTCTGCTGCAAATAAACTTCACTGTACTCAACATCATTGTTTTGCCAGAATTTAGAAGGAAAACATTTCTATTTATCTACAATTATATGTCTTTGTCACCATTATCCACTGGAACAGCTGTATTGCTGCTTATATCCAACATGTTTAAAAATTATCTGTTGAAGAACCTGTATAAAACGTATTGTTGTGGGACAATATGCTGTATTTTTTATACAGAAAATCTTAAAAGTCTTATAAAAAAAATCTTATAGTCTTAATGCAAAAAAATCTGTCTATTAAGCACTTGTCTAAACTGACCATGTTTATAAACCTGTTCATTAGAAGTTAATTTAAAAAAAAAAAAACATTGCCAGTTGCAGCAAATGGAGCACTTATAGCCAACAATACCAATATGGAAACCCATCACTGACTCATTTTTTCACCATCACAATTGTATTGAGTTTAGCGTGGCTTTTTTGATAAATCCCCTTATTAATTATACAGCAGAACAAGCATCTGGACCAATTAAATCAATAATTCTATTCTCTTGCTTTAAGATTCTCATACATTTAGCATAAGCAAAAAAAAAATTGTTTACCCTCCATTTACGCCAACAAATTTCAGGTTTTTCTTGGCTCCTCCGGTCCTTTGCTTGTCAGAACAGTCATTCTTCTTCATGATAGATTTGAGGCCTGGAAAGGGAATATGAAATGTGGTCAGTTTCATCTCCACCATATTCTACAATTTAGAATATCACTGCTCTAAGAAGTATGGTTTATTGTAAGATGCATGCTTGTAAATTCTTATTATAATGTTCATTAAAAATAAAAAATAAAAGTTAATTGCCCCATGGCTTTCTTTGTGCATTTTGTAGGGTCAGTTAAAAATCGAAATAGGCATCAGGCTTCTTTTTACAAATAAACCCACATATATCTATATAAAACTTAATAAAAATATTACATAACCAAAACCTTGCAGCAGCATGTTTGCTATCACTGTATACATGTGCATTTAGAATTCCTACTCAACCTCTTTAATGACAACATTATATGTGATTAAATTGATATTCTATTCACTATTCAGGAGAATATAAGGTCTCTTAATAGTTACATTTTCTGAGAAAAAGCAGACTTTAAAAGCTTAACATCTTTCTGAAGACATGGTATGTATGGCTAAGTTTGCTTGCTACAGATCATTCATTGGGTAAAAAAATAAACCATCAAGAAATATATTAGTTATGTGTTTAGTTGCCCATGGTGTAGCTTGATCAGCAGTTCAAAAAGTTGCACTGGATGGCTTCATGTGTCTTGAAGGAAGCATGTACAAGCCTTCACACTCTCTGGTTGACAGAGCTTATATGACATGGAGAAAGCAAGCTAAACAGTGGGAATTGGCAAATGAGCAAATTTTGAGAAATCAGAACTAATCCCTGAGCTGACGCTGGGAAAACAGTACCATATGCACTGTATCAGCCATTAATCTTAGTGAAGTCCCCCATTCACAGCTCTGTAAATTTTAAATTCCACTGAAATACTAATAATCTATTGTGGGTGACCAATGATTTGAAAACAAAATGCAGCTGTTTGAGGATTATAAGCCAGTGCTCCATTGATTTGTCACTAGTCATGATAAATTGCGCAGTGTTTGCATTGCCCCATTAAACTCCAAAGGTTTGTTATTGCAAATGTTGTCCTGCCCCTTCAAAATCCATGGTCACAAGCTACTGCTGGAAAGCACAAAAATGTACAGAACAGGTGTACTCCGAGACAAGGGTTGGGAAAATATGATCTATAATTTCTTGCGATTGGATGGTTATTCCAACGAATCCCAGGGTTACCTGAGAGCCATTGCTAGGTGTCCTCCTCAGCTATGCTTATATATATGTCTTTCTCTTTTGGATAAAATCATCTGCCAAGTGTATAAATGTTAATGTGTGGAAGTACGTAGTGCACCAGTTAATAGAGTGTTGGCCATTACTATTTTCAACACCAGTGTGTCTAGCATGTTTGTGGGTGATTAATGTAATGGGACTATACCTGATTGCTTTGCTGCACTTCCTTTTTGAACAGGAGAATAGAAGGCTGAAAGTGCACTAAGTGAGCCTCGGAGGTGACTTTGGATAGAGCTTATCTTTGAGACTGGCTGTTTTTGAGAGCCCTCTGCTTTTGGTTCCTGGCTCCCACTCCCCAGGCTGGCCCACTGTTCATTGAGGAGACCTTGGATCCGAGTGACAACCTGGCCTATGGCTGCAGGTGAGGCTGAAGCTTCAGCAGGTCTCTGAGGTTGAGGCTGAATGTCTTGTCCTAGAGGTTGCTTTTGGTCTTGCTGCAATGGTTCATCTGTGCTAGTATCTGGTTTTATGGTTTCGGTTACCACCGTAACATTCTCTACTAATTCTTTTTCCCAAACCATGGTCTTGACATTTAGTTTATCTTTGGGTACTGTCCCAACCAAATCATCTTCAGTCTTTTCTACGATAACATACTCTTCAGCCACATCAGTCTCAATGACCATGCTTTCATTCATTTTCTCCTTATTTACATCATCTCTGTCTACAATGTATGCAGGTAATTCTTCTGCAGGTTCAAGTTCTTTTCTTTCTTTGACATTTATGCCATTTTTATACTCATCTGTTTCAACTGCCTGGTCACATGTTTCAATTTCCACACCAACAACTTTTTCAGATGTCATCACCTGTGCTAAGACTTCAATTTCTCGCGTCTCAACTATATTTGTTTGAGTACTACTACAAATTAGGTCAGGTTCTTTGATAGTGTCAACTGGCTGAAGGTCAATATCTGTTAGGACTTCTTTTTCTAGCACATGCTTGCTATCAGTATTGACTGATGCCTCACAAGTACTAATGTGCTGAGGAAATGGCTCAGTCTCTTTTGGAACCTTCAGCTCTTGCTCTACACTGTCTTCAATGGGTTCTTTTACTTTTTCACTTAGCTCCTGAATTGTTACATCCTTTTGTCTATTCTCTTCCCTCTGTACACTCAGTAGGGAGTTTGTTGTTTCTAGGTCACAGCTGACCTGCCGTAATCTTTCCTCCAACGTCTTCACTTTTTCTTGGAGTTCTTGGATAGTGAGAACATCCTGTTCATTTATTGTTGAGGCCATTTTTTCCTTTTCACCAAACTGATCAATTGTTTCTGTTTTTTCAGTTTTATCTCGGGACACTGCGGCTTCAGATTTATCTCCTTTTTCTTCTGTTATGGAGAACCCTAATGTTAGGTCAGAGTCCTTTTTTTCTGGCTTTTCCTCTTGTTCTTCTAATCCATGTTCCGAAATCCCTGTTCCAAAAGATACTTCAGTCCCATTCTCAGGTTCTTCCGACATTTTCTCAGATCCTTCTGAATCAGTTGGACTTTCAACTTTATCAATGAGTATCACTGGAATAGAGACCACACATATAGTTGGTCCTTCTGCCAAAGCTGTACAAGTTTGCGGCTCTTCAATTTTCTGGGCTAGCTTATCTACATTTGCCTCTATTTCTGGAATTTTAGCATGACTGTCACTCACAGTATCCTGGGGAAGGGATGGACCCTCTTGCTGTTTTGTTGCAGAAGGAAGGTTAGTACTTTCTTGGGATTCCTGTTGGGTTTTTTCACTTGGCTCCTTCTCTGACAGACTCTTGACATGAGACTGTGTTTGAATTCTCTGAATAAGTTGTTGCTTCTCTTCTCTTAGGGAGCAAATCTGAGCCTTTAACTCGGGGATTGTCCTGACCTGCTCCTCTAGTTCCCGCACCCTTTTCAGTGCTGCTGTTATCTGTTGATGCAGACTGGCCCTGTCTTGAGGAATACTCCCTCTTCTGTCACTACCATCCACAGGGCGAAATAGTTTTTCAGTCGAGCCATTCTGTGATTTACCGCTCTGCTCTTCGGTAGCATCAGAAGCTTTTCTTTGCGGCACATTAACAGGCATGCTGGATGCCCGAAACAAGTGTGGCCTCACATTAAGGCTCAGAGAAGACTGATGGTCCTGGGAAGCCTGAATATGGGCCTGCTCCACAGTTTTGAGGGAAGAGAGGTAGCTGCTACCTTGTACATTTGATTGAGCAGCAGGGGTGCTTTGGCTGCTACTGCTGCTAGCATTGTCAGTGCTGGCTCTGAAATCAAAAAGTTGCTGTACCTCAGTTACACGCGACTTGGGTTTGGACCCCAGGGTGGAGGTGTTGGACCATGTGTCTTTAGCTACAGGTCTTGCACCATGTCCAGGAAGGCTGAAATTGCGTGGCAGTGTGCTATATTTTGGCCCCCTGTTCTTTCTCTGTATATGCACTCTCTTGATGGTATTACCCTTCTCAATGTCATCAACATATTTTAAGAAGTCCAGATCCAGATGAAAGCCATAGGGGGTCTCCACAGAATATGGCAGCTGTTTCCTCTGTCCCCCACTCTCAGAAGCCTTGGTGGAAAAGCCATTTGCTGAAATACAAATCCAGACACCTTTAGGAGTTTTGACTGTAATCAGGATAAATTTTATTTTTGTAATCAGGATAAATTTTTAATCAGAATAAATTCTAATTAGGTAATTACATTAATAGTATCTTTATAAAAAAAACAGTTCTTACCACTTTTCTTGTCCATCATTTGTGTGTTTCAGTGTCATCGACTCTCCGTCTCTCTTTCTGTTCCAAATGTTAGCAGACTGTGGAAAGAGGAATAAAGCACCTTATCAAACAAAGCACAAACATGTGGCTTTCAGAGACATTTACTTCCTTTAATAAATGTGTGTGTAAAATCTAGCAGAATAAGAAAAAGTATTTAGTTTAAAAGAATGTAGTTGTTTAGTTACTCCTTTTAGATCTTATATATGAGGCTCTTCTCTACAAAAAAAGTTTGTGTCATAAAAATATTATAACAACACATGTCAAACGACAAGGCCATCGATCAGAAACATTTAAAATAGTAATATATAAATATAATCAGACGTGAAAGGACAAGATCAGAAAATAATGTAATGATTGCGCCTGTGGTTTTGATTTAATTACAAATATAATCAAAAAAAGAAGAAGAAGTAGAAGACTGAAGAATGGATCTAACTTGGAAGGAATTTTTGTGCATTTCCAAAGCAAATGATAAATCTCAGAATCATATTTTAATGAAACATATTAGCATTGCAATTATTAATGTGTCCAGTGTGAAGTGGGAGTTCCATTACAGCCCTGAAGATTTTGTATAATGAAACAAATTATGACGCATCGACATGTGAAGATCATTTCTTGTGAAAACTGCTGTAAAATAACAACAGTGAAAATCCTGAAGGCATGTTACCATCTGTGCTCATGAAAGATAGAATTCATGCCGATTCTGCACATGGGACTGATTTTGATTTTTACAGTCTGAGCCAGAGGCTTGAAATTTAACCAGAAGATCTGATCATTTTTGGGGAAAGAGATTTTAATCAAAAGTACAAAAGAGTGATGACTCACAAAATGGATCCTGACCCGAGGCCATTGATGTAGATATCAATCAGTTCAAGTCCCTATCGAATTTTACCATTCACACCATTATTCATAACCTATTCATAACCTTTGTCTATATATAAACTATTGCTTATATAATCTATTAAAATTTTCATATGATTTCTCTCAACAGTTATTGACAAAGGTGACGAGTCTACTCTTTAGAATGGAACATATAAGCATAGAAATATAAGCTGTGTTTGGTTTTTGTTATGCTACAATTTAACTGAGAGGCCAAACACTCTCAGAAATCTTCCTGAGTGCCAAAAAAGCACTACAGGATGCCAATGCTGCAGCTGGTGAGCGGGCTATCAATCAACCTAGCAACATAATGTTCTTGCACTCCAACCAAACATCTTGAAAGAAAAGCTGATTGAATTCTCAGCTTTTAGCCTACCAGCTGTAAATCATAACGCAACAGAAAAAAATAGTTCCCACAAGTAACAACACCAACATCTTTAGTGGTAGTGGTGAAGAGCAACTGCTCAAACTGGAAAGATTACAATGCCAATGGAAATACTTTGGGAACGAAGGTGAAAATGAAGAGAATTTATTAAATGTATTATTATGGAAAGATGTGTCTTATTAATAGAATACATGTGACTAATGTGACTAATTGAAGTGATCTTCACTGTTTTCTTCTTGACCCACAATGCCATAAGATGCTCTTGTAGTTTTTTGTTGTTGTTGTTTTTTAGGAGCTATCACAGGAAACAAGAAATTACATGTAATCGCTAATGTAACTGCATTAGCAATGTCATCATATGACGTCACCAATACAGACAACCAATAACCTCTCAGAATCAGGAAAACTAAACTACAGCATCAACCAACAAAACCGCAGCTAAAACACCACCTTTATTTCAGTGTAAACATTCATACATTGTAAATGACAACAACTGTCTTAAGTATTGTTAATTAGAATAAACATTTTATAATTATCATGACTTTGCTGGAGGCAAATTCTGAAGTAATGCGATTATGAAGTTGATTGATGGCTAAATTGCCATGTTCCTACACACTGCAACAAGCGTTAAAAACGTACAGGGAAAAATCTGCTAATGGAGCTTTCAGAAGGGAAAAGTGATCACCATTGACACACACATCACACACACACACACACACAGTGTTTTTAGCTGAAGTTGGACTCTAGACCCCACCCACCACCCATGGTCAATTACCAGCACCAATGTTCAGTATTTGCTGTTTAATTAAATACTGAGAGAGAGAGAGAGAGAGAGAGAGAGAGAGAGAGAGAGAGAGTGTGAAAGAGAGAGAGTGTGTGTGTGTGTGTGTGAGAGAGAGAGAGAGAGAGAGAGAGAGTGTGAAAGAGAGAGTGTGTGTGTGTGTGTGTGTGTGAGAGAGAGAGAGAGAGAGAGCATACAAATATGCAGGTATGGAAAGGAAATACCTTAATGATGAGGCCTGTGCATGGCCTTCTGTCAACTTCACATTGAGGAAGCAAATTTAGTTCATCAGCTGAAATCTAATTACTACATCATCTGAAGCCTGTGTATCTTTATTATACTGTGGATGACGTATCCCACAGGCCCACATATGAACCACTGTATATATTCAATGAGAAAGACATTTGTTTTTCGGCACAGATGAAATTGAATTAAAATAATGAATAGAAAAATAGAGGAAGTGAGAGAGGGGAGAATTTAAATTGGCTTGCATTACACACACACACACACACACACACACACACACACACACACAAAGACACAGACACACATATGCACTTGCATCTGCAGGTCTACAAGCTTAGCAGCTGCAACACTGACCACTCATCCATTCTGTTAAATCATGGAGAAGAAACAGATTCATTCAGCAACACAAAAGCAACAAACAGAAACTCCCCAATGCCTGTGATCAGTGTTTACCTTACTGTGACCCTGATTCTGCTCTGAATAATCATGCATGCTTGATTTCCAGAGAATGTCAAACAAAAACTACCTTCATTAACTTCTGCTGTGTGGTAAAATAGCCAACTACAAAATAGGTCTATTAAATCATCGTGCAATTTTACCAGAAAAACACACATGGTCATAATATTAGTCTTGAGAATTCTTTGGGTTTTCCCCTCAAAGACTTTAAGTAAAAACTTGCACAGTGTTGTAAATATAAACCTTTCAGACAGACAGAACCAAAGATTTTTAAACATTTTTACATTTAACACCTCTACACTATTAATCTTTGCCACTGCCTTAATCATGATTTTCTCAGCAATCTGGGAAATCCTTTTTATTGCTGATGTGACTGATCAGTCAAGTCATGTCAAGTCAAGTCCAGTCAAGTCATTTCAACTATACACACAGTACACAGTGAAATAAAACAACGTTTCTCCAGTACCATGGTGCTACAAAAAAAAAACACATAATGCTACATAAAACAAGGCAAAAACCACACAGAGCAAAGGACTTAAGACCCAGCCACATAAAGTGCAACATGTGCAACCTAGTGCAACAGTGTGAGACAAGGACAGTGCAAACAGTCAATACAAGACAAATACACAAAGTACACAGAACAGCGCTGACCAGTGTGCATACTGTATTATAAAGTACATTGTGCAACAATTACAAACATATACAAACTTATGTAGCAGCAGTTAAATAATGCATTGAAATGTGTTGAGTGAGAGATTAAGACACCTGTACAGTCCAGTGTAGTTCACACAGTTGGGTGTGAATGTGTGAGTTCAGTATAATTCAGTTCTGCTTGTTGAGAAGTCTGATGGCTTGGGGGAAGGAGGAGGAACTATTGCACAGTCTGGTTGTGAGGGCCCGAATGCTATAATACCATTTTTCCAGATGGCAGTGGAGTGAAAAGTGTGTGTGAGGGGTGTGTGGGGTCATCCACAATGCTGTTTGTGGAAGACCCCATTCATCCACATTCATAAGTCATCATTTCTGCAAAAATGATTCAAAATATAACTAGATTTGTAAAGTTCATCGCGACACACTTTGATGTTGGCTTTGATGGTGCAAGTATTCGCAAAGGCCGGTGCTTTTCGAAGGCGAGTGGACATAAGGGTCAGTGTTACTTTTGGAGGCAAGTGAACAGAAAGATAGGGTGCAAAACATTTGGAGGCAAGTGGAGACGAGCATGTGACGTCATCCGAATACTCCTTAGGAAGTTACCCTCATTTGGCTGATTGTTTATATATATCACATGCCCATGTTGTGCAAAATTTTTTATTTTCAAGTGACATCACGTGACATCATGTGACATCATCAGAATACCTGTGAGGAAGTTCCCCTCATTGTTCTGAGTGTTTTGATATGTCACATGTCCATGTTGTAAAAAGTTTTTTGATTTTGCATATTTTGGGGGCGGGGTTGAGGCACAACCGGAAGGCCAGTCGGTACACCAATTTAAACCTTTGTTCAGAGTATCACCCTAAAGGAGCTGGCCGAGTTTGGTGTAGATAGTTCAAAAGGTTGCCGAGTTATAAACGTCCAAATTTTATAATGGGAGTCTGTGGGCAAAAAGGCCATTTGAGACCCGGTACCGGAAGTACCGGTACACGTATCGCTTAGAAAAGTAATAGCAACACAGTTCAGACCAGGGTCTACAACATAGCCGAATTTGGTGCATGTGGCTCGAAAGCCCTAGGCCGCATTACATTTTATAAATTCTTGTCTAAGCTTAAATAGGAAAACAGAATGTTGGCTTCTACAAAGCCAACATAATAAAATCATTTTAGATCAGTACCTCAGTTTTAACCAAAATAACATGTAAATGTTATTTCTTTGTTATATTAATCATCTTCTCTATACTATCAAAATTTTCTTCAAAGATCATGTTGTTTATGGAGCCGGTTTAAGAAACGCAGTGGTGAAAGCAGTCAGTCTGCTCAAAGGTGACTAAAACCTTGTGATTTCCTCACATTCTAATTATCAGGCTTTGATCAAGTTTGTTGGATAGCTACGTGCCATATCGGAAACCAACACATTAGGCTCGTGAGTTCAGTCATGAGTTCATGATCCTGCAGCATATAAAATGCAGTTTTATCCTATTTCACTTTTTTAGGGATAACCTGATTTTAAAGTATTATAGATTTTATAGGAAATATGTTTTAATTCAGGCAA
>NC_083463.1:8820312-8907812 GCF_030014155.1 Tachysurus vachellii
CATGGTTAGTCTAGCTTTGCATTCTTCAGAAAAAAGCCAAAATCCAGTGCATGTGAAAATCTTCACATAGCACAAACTGAACACACCCACATGCATTAATCATGTGGCTCCATGTGTTATTTCAGTTACCGTCCCTAATATAATTTATCCACATTTCCTGTACATGCTATATAAAGTTCCATGTATGGCTTCTGCTTCTACTTCTATCTTTACAACCAGATCTTTGTCATCCGTGGGTCATTCGTGGGGGTTTACAGTGACACGTCCTATTAAGCATAACATATCATTTCGGCCAAAACCGAAAGAGACACCCTGACATCTCATTTGTTCATGCTAAGATGGAAAAATAGTAAAAGGCGATCTGCACAATACCAGAGTATGAAAAGAGACCAAGCAAAATAGACTGAAATGACAAGAAGAAAAACATCTAGCATTTGCAATGTCGTAAATTTCAGTGCAAAAATATGCTAAATGAATTGTACGCTGCAGTCCTGCCTCTAAGGGATACATGATTCAGAAAACGTGTGCACTGGCACTTTCAGAGTTGTGGAAACATCTCACAGCTATATTTAGAGAAAGCCTGCACATTTATCACCTCTCTTTCAGTTTGTCTTTCTTTCTCTGTTTTGTGTCACTGTTTCTTATATGAGCAATCAGGACTCTGTTATCAGACATGGGAAATATAGCAGGTTTCATTTAGAGACGTGTATGTGTGTGTATGTGTGTGTGTGTGTGTGTTATATTGGGTCAATTCTATTTTTAGTGGCCTTAGATTAAGATAAAAGCTAAATAGCGATTATAAATAAGACAGCCTATGTCTATGATAATGTAATGGGCGAAAAACCATAAAACTAAAGAAGTAACATAGAAAAAAAATATATGACCCAGCAAACAAAGCACCCATTACTAAGTACAAAGACATGTAATTGCTCTATACTCCAATTCATACCATGTTGTCTGTTCACATGTAATCCGGCTAAACAGCAATGAATATTTTATATAGTTATAAATTATATTATAAATTATATATAGCGATTATATTTCATATAACTAATAAGGCCACTAATAAGCTGGCTTGATGGTTTACCTCCCACTTCCAGGGTTGGGGGTTTGATTCCCGCCTCTGCAGTGTGGGTGGAGTTTGCATGTTCTCTATGTGCAGTGGGGTTTCCTCTGGGTTCTCTAGTTTCCTCCCTCAGTCGGCTGACTGGCATCTCTAAATCGCTTGTGTGAATGTTTTCTGCAATCGACTTGCATCCTGTTAAGTGTGTACACTGACTTGTGCCCCGAGTCTCCCGGGATAAACTCCAGGTTCCCTGAAACCCAACAGGATAATCGGTGCAGAGAATGGATGGAGAGATGACTCCATATTTCATCACACCATCAACAACGGTAGGCTAATTAGTGTCGTTTCAGAATATATTCAAAGAGATTATATTGTTTAAAAGTTCTAATGTAGTTACACTTAATTTCAGAGTAATGGAAATACTCCATATATGGAGATGCCTGCAGTTTCTTTCACAGTTTTTCTCATAAATTTTATTTGATATGATAATGCAGGCCAAGTTAAAATACTGTGAATATTGATAGAGAATTTTACCTAACACCTATCTATTGAAAATGTTTATAGTACAGTGTTCCTGAATTCTCAAATCTGATTGATGTTGAATTAATTTAAATAATAGGTTATCATTCCAGTAGCAGGTTCCACTGGGAATTCTTGATCCTTGGGAATTCAAATAAATAGATTTATAACCTGTGATTTGTATGTAAATTTCTGTGAGGAAATATTTATTGTTTGGAAGGAGTCTCCAGTTTCAGACAGTAGCAAGGTCTTCAGGACAAATTCAATTCAATTCAATTCAATTCAAGTTTATTTGTATACGTAGCGCTTTTTACAATGGACATTGTCTCAAAGCAGCTTTACAGAACATAAACATAGAACAGAAGATAAACATTCATTCATTCATTCATCTTCTACCGCTTATCCGAACTACCTCGGGTCACGGGGAGCCTGTGCCTATCTCAGGCGTCATCGGGCATCAAGGCAGGATACACCCTGGACGGAGTGCCAACCCATCGCAGGGCACACACACACTCTCATTCACTCACGCAATCACACACTACGGACAATTTTCCAGAGATGCCAATCAACCTACCATGCATGTCTTTGGACCGGGGGAGGAAACCGGAGTACCCGGAGGAAACCCCCGAGGCACGGGGAGAACATGCAAACTCCACACACACAAGGCGGAGGCAGGAATCGAACTCCGACCCTGTAGGTGTGAGGCGAACGTGCTAACCACTAAGCCACCGTGACCCTCAAGATAAACATAAGGAGTAATATAAAAAATTAATATAATAAAAATTAAAAATATATATAGTTCACAGTGTGTATGTATGTATGTATGTATGTATGTATGTATGTATGTATGTATGTATGTATGTATGTATGTATAGGATTGGTGCTGAGTGGTTATTAACTGTTATATGCTAAGGCTAAGAGAACATCTGTCTATAGCTGCTCTAACATAACTGGTAACAGAAGTAAACTTGGCTCATGGATATTCCACTTCATTATATGTAAATAAATAGAGATAAATATACAGCATGTTATTCTTTAAAGGTGCCCTGCCACACGTATTTCATTACTTTTGTGGTAATGTCTGAAGTTTACCATGGACTCTGTAACTTTTATTGTGGAAATAATGCCTTGGTTTCCTTGTTTCAAGCCATTCTAGTGTGGTATAGAAAGCCTGCAGGAAGACTCAGCTCGATTTGCGCCAGGTCTCATGAATATTCAAATAAGCTATGCTGCCTGGCTCCGATTGGCTAACCGCTTGGATATGAGAGCATGACTATTCATTCGACCCAGCGCAATAAGTAGCCTAGGCTAGAGGAAATTTATTTACAATCACCTTGAATTGCGACAGAATGGCTTCTTCACAAGCCCGTTGACGTTCAGCCATCCTTGCTGTATAGGAAATTCACTGAGCTACACGAATTCTGGGGGCGGTCTCAAGTGGGAGAGCTCATGAATAGTAATGAGCTCAATCATTACTACGTCACACTGAGCAGCTTTTCTAACTGACCTGATTTCTCCCCTTATTTTGGAAAAATGTGCTTTTTGGTGTTTTTAAGAATCAAAGAGACTACCAATAGTATTTACATAATAAATCTGATCCTTTTATTAGCAAAATTTCACATTCACAAATGTAAATTTTCTGGAAAAAAAAAAAAGATGTCATTTAAAAAAGAAATGGAACTTTGTGTTGATTCTATAAGACTGTCTCTAAAGCAAAAGGCACTGAAAACTTTGAAAATCTGTACTATGTTTAATATTTTGTTGTAAATTCCCCCAGCATACTTTGTATCTGTATTGTTATTGTCTAGTTTGTTAATTGATGTCTGTTGTTAATTCAATTAAAAGAAGGGAAAAAAAAAAACCTGATTTCTCCCCTTATTTCTTTTAAGTGGCTAGAACTGACCGGGGAGGTAACAGTTCGTTTTCACATTCACGACACAACACAAACACATACGGACCTAACACATATCAAAAAATACAAGTAAAAACGGTTTTGTGTGGAAGGGCACCTATAATGAATCAAATCTTAGTTTCCTTAAATTTTAGTGGTGTAGTGAAAACATTAATAATGTTTTAAAGATTATAGCGCTTTTAACTATTCACATTGTCTCGAAGTAGATTTACATAAGTATGGAAACAGAATTAAAATTTAAAGATTTAACGTTTAATATTAAGTTACTACATACAGTATCTCTAACAAGTTTCACTAATGAGCAAAAGCTGGAGGTGACTGTGGAAAGGAAACACTCCCTGAGATGATATGAAGAAGAAACCTTGAGAGGAACCTCATTCTTATGTAAATAATGTCCTTTCTACCTTCCTTCTATTCACAAAGCTGCCTTATCCTTCTCAATGTAAATAATCCTATAATTCCCAAAGCTCTATGAAAGTTTCAACAAGCATAGTACATGTACACATGTACATTCACATATACAGTAAGTGAAATGCTTTCTAGATAACGTTCATAGTTTGGGTTGTTCAGTGAACAGTTGTCTAGTTGTCTTCAGAACCTGTGAAATAACTGCATCTGTTTTCCTGAAACAAATACTCACAGTGATCTAAAGGTTACTGCCATGTGATGACTTTTTTTACCATGATGCCTACCAAAATTGCATTTCAGATAAAATGCTGGACAATGACACAAGGTACGGAATGTACAGAATGTGATACACAGAATATTGATATTTGCATGTTTTAAAAAAAAACAAAAAAAACTGGTATTCTAGGCTCAGGTCTATTTATGGAATGATCTCAGATAAAGACTGGATAAGGGCGCCTGCTAAATGCTGTAAATGCAAATGTAAATGATGTGTATTGTTTAGAGAAACGTTACGGAAACGTTTTGGACATTTGTGTGTAAATTAACTTGCAATGTTTTAAATCAACAAACACAGTAAACACTTTTTACTGCGCCACACATGCACCATAATGAACTGTTTCCCTTCTTTACCTGTAAGCTTCATATTTGATGTCTCCCTAGTACCCACATGTTGATAAAAACAGACACTGCAGTCCAGATTCACACATTTTAATATTAACCAATGTGGAGCATTAACTTTAATTAAATTAATAACACTTTGTATTATATTGGAAGAGAAAAGCCAAACACTCACAAACACTTTTTTTATATATACAGTATTTGGCAGACATCCTTATCCACAGCAACTTACATATATATTATATATACATATATTATATATATAAAACACTTTTTATACAGCTGATTGTGAAGGGACTTGCTCAGGGCCCCAGCTTGGTGGACCAGGGATTTGAACTCACAACCATCTGATTGGTAATCCAACCCTTTACCACTGAGCTACGACACCCAGTACATGGCTTTTGAGTTAGGATTTGAGTTTTATGCTCTCTGGTCGGTAGCATAAACATATTGCGTATCGTCATATAACATCATGACTAACTTGTAGATTTATTCAGTGGCAAATAAAACCTACTATTCCTACTAAACCTGCCTGATCATTAGCGTGCACTTAGTGGACATGTTGAGGATGATTTACATCCATGAAATATGTGAGTCACGTAACATGCAAATTAGAAAGACAAAGCAAAATGTAAATAAGTTGTTTGTGTGTGCTAATTGTTCTTTCAGGTAGAAACGACCCAAACTGAACATTCCCTAATGAAAACAGATAAGATGCGCTATTTTTGACATTGCTTTTATGGTGTGTTCAAATCTGCGTATAACACATTAACACATGCAAACCTTTACTAAATCAGGACCTGAAATTAACTAACTGTGAAGTGTGCAAGAATCATAAATAATTGAGAGAACGGACAATAAAGGTTAACTCTAATATCACTATCACAGCATACAGCATGAACAGCATGATGTGACATGAAGCAACAACAAAACATAAGCCAGGAGGAGGAGGAAAGAAGGAAAGAATGCAAGGAATGAAAGCGTGAGAGAAAAGATGTGCAGTGTCCAGCTGTGATAGAGTCACTGGGACGGAGAGAGGAGTGTAGAGGAGAAAGTGAGATAACGGGAAGTCTGAACAGTCTTCCTGAGGAAAAGTGCCGTGTGAAAGAGGATGATAAGGCTCTTACGTAGGGTAACTTAGGTTTAAACTGCCACCTCTAAATCAGGGCAACAGTCCAGAGAACAAAGCCACCCACACAATGAGAAAAGCTGAACTACACAGTGTAAAAAAATAATAGGAGCCCAGCATGCTGCCTTAATAAGCAAAGTGATTTGGTATTATTGATTTACCCAAAAAAGTGCACAAAGCTTTCAGGGATGCCCTTGAGCATTTTTATCTAGACAGCTTTGATGTACAGTCTATTAGCAAATAGCAACTTTTTAGATGGAAAGATATGAAGTGAATACAAACGAGCCTAAATAATCAGTTAAAATCCTGCCTAAATGTCTGATAAAAAATTGTTTATGAAAAGCTTTTTGGCAATAATTTGACGAATGCACTAGTGATCTGTAAAAAATATAATAATAATAATAATAATAATAATAATAATAATAATAATAATTATCATTATATTATATTATATTATATTATATTATATTATATTATATTATATTATATTATATTATATTATATATGAAAATATGTTCACAATTAAATACGAGCATGTATTTGATGTTTATTTAATACATAATAAATCCAATCAAATTTGAAACCTGATCAAATGTCAAGAGGATCAAGAAGAGATGCCATGTGGTCTTTGAGGACAACAACCTCCTCATCAGAGCACAATTGTCAGACTGTATGTTTATAATCACACTCTCCAGTGTCACCCAAATGAGGATGAGGTTCACTTTTGAGTTTGGTTCCTCTCAAGGTTTCTTCCTCTTCCATCTAAGTAAGTTTTTCCTCACCACAGTCACCTCAGACTTGCTCATTGGGAATAAATATAAACACATTTCTAAGTCTAATATTTCTTATGTTCTTTAAAGCTGCTTTGAGACAATGTCCATTGTTGTATCACTTTGTAAGTCACACTTGACCTCACCACACTTGGCTGGTGTATGTGCCTTTGACTTTGCTTGACTGCTCCATAATGGCAAATTTGGGGCATTTTGCATGTTAAGAGTTTTTGGAATTCCAGTCACATAAATATCCCTTCATATGTTTAAATATACTAGATAGAGTAGATATAAAAATCTACAAAACATTCCATTTAGATGAACATAAACTCTGTCATTATTCCTGGCTGCAGACTTATTAATTTATTCCATCTTTTTAATAATCCTTTCCATTTTCCTGACCACAAAATACTTCTCCAGCTGTTCATCAGTTATCTCTTTATTCTCATGTTGTATTTAAGAGAAAATGAAGATGTGAGCACAGCCCTCTCTCAGTATGCCACATCATCATCATCATCATCATCATCGTCATCATCAGCCTGACAAAGAAGCCCAAGAGAAGCCTGCTGTTTGTCTTTGTGTGCAAATGTGTGGTTATTTGTGTATCAGCGATGTGATTTTCCCATAGGAAAAAGCTATTTTTGAGGAGATTCTGATGTGTGTCTAATTGCAACAGAG
Source organism: Tachysurus vachellii (assembly GCF_030014155.1). Lineage (NCBI taxonomy): Eukaryota > Metazoa > Chordata > Actinopteri > Siluriformes > Bagridae > Tachysurus > Tachysurus vachellii. Next base: position 8,827,413 of record NC_083463.1, read on the forward strand.
AAAATATAGACATGACATGACACACACACACACACACACACACGCTTTAAGATGTCTAATGATTATAATTATTGAAGGCTAAATAGCAGCAATGCTACATCAGAAAGCATATGTTCAAGCAAAATTTGACAGCAGATACAAACAAATATAATTAAGAAATAAAGCAAATTTACTTTGTTAATGCATGTCAAAGATTTAATCACAAATATTACTCAATGTTCTTGTCCTTAGATATCTTTACTATTACTAATACATCACAGCAGACCAGGACAGGTGAGGTCTACACTTGGGATAGGTTTCCAGGATAGGTAAGGTAAGAAAATAAAAAGATGATGAGGGCAAATATCTTAATAAAGAAGAAGTTTATTCCAGCGTAGTAGTGACAAAATACACGAAGTACTTCTGGTTCATCGGAGTAAAGAAGAACGCAGGACAAATCCCACTCAAACAAACTCAATATACTCTTTTTCCTCTTTGTAATTTAAATGGGGTTTTGCAATATATAAATGCATAATGAGTGTAAGAACTGGGTGTCTCCCAAATGTCTGGGTGATGTTACCATCTAGCCGGATGTCTTTAAACGGTAATCACGGTCACGTATACCCTTTCTGTAGTGACAGTCCGTGATGACCTGCTGCTGCTCCCTTACTAACATTTAATCAAGACAATTCAAGTACTGTCTTATGATATTTAAGCCTTTTTGGGAATGAGTTCTTTCTGATCTGTATCTTGGAGTGGATTCTGGGTTCAAACAATCTGTAATTTTTTACAGCAATTTCTTGTTTTCAGAATAAATAAAGTCTATTCATTGGTATGCACTATTACAAAACCTTGCAGTTCCAGAGTTTGTGAATGTTCTGAGCTATATTTACTTTGATTGCTTTTATCAGGTTTTGACTTTTTTGCTCAGAGAACGTTTACTCTTTGGATTTGCCTTCCTTCTGAAAATATTGTACCTATCCATGTTTAACCCTTTCTATCATCATGAGTTGCACAGAGATCCTCAATAATCCTCTGTTTAATAAACATGATAGATTTAGTATGATTTTGAGTATGCACTTCACAGTAGACTAACTATCAATGGAACAATGGCATCAATCAGCACCAATGAAGATTTCTTTTTCTATGAAATGACCAAATACTGATCATAGTATTGTCAGTTGTCAAGTCAACAACACACAACCAGTCAACTGGCTTGAACAAGCAGTGTGAACCTCAGATGTTTCACCCATGATGTCTTCTGTATATTTTGTGATCACAACCTTCAGAATGTTGAAGGCTGCAATCTGATTTATACGCCTCTAAATGCACATACAATATGTGTTATAGTTTTCCACAATAAAACACAGGGACACAATGAGCAATTTATAAAAAGATATAGTTTCTAGACTGAAAAAGGTGCTCCTTAAAAAACAGGAAACAAATTGTCACTGGTCACCTGTGAATTTCTGTGACAGTAGCTTGTTCTGGGGATGTGGTAGCCTAGTGGTTAAGGTGTTGGACAACCAATCTGAAGGTTGTGAGTTCAAATCCCATGTCCACCAGGCTGCCACTGCTGGGCCCCTTAGCAAAGCCCTTAACCCGCAATTGCTTAGTTGATAAAATGTAAGTTTCTCTGGATAAGGGTGTCTGCTAAGTGCTGGAAATGTAACAAGATGTTGCTCTCTGCATACTTAATGTATTATGCTCTATAATGAATCTAAAATTCTGGCTTGTGAGACACACCTTAATGATCTCAGACCAAAAAATGGGCCTTAAGTATCATTCCAAAAATGAAATAATCCAAACATTTATTTCTTTTGCAGCTAATTGGCTGCCTTCATTAGTTTGTTAAATGAGCAATACCAAAGAAAACAAACACAGCTTCAGGAACAAGGCACACTTACATATTAAATATAAGTAAAAAGTATATCATGGGAGTCAATGCTGATTTCAAAAATGCTAATCCACAGGTGTTATCCTGCATGCAGTTGTAAAACACATGCAATGTACTTCACTGTATCTAAAACCAGCCGAGGAGCAAGTAGCCTGATACTGACTGCAGGAGTCATCTGATATGTGATCACACTGAGACTATGCATGAGGGTTCAAATATAATACAGTATAAATGTTCTGAATTTGCTTTCTCATACATACTTTCACAATTGAAAGCTCCGAAACATCTGATAAAAATTCCACTCTAATGAGACAAATGTTTAATTAATTAATTAATTAATTAATTAAGGAAAATATTGAATGTGAAGATAGTCTCCTGTTATGTGTTTACATTATCTGACAATCAGCGATGTTTCAATCAGTCCAAGGGAAGCGTCATTTGGCAGACCATTATTTAGAGATTAATGTAGCATAACTGGGCTGTATGGTTTTGGAAAGTATGCAGCTTAGCCAACGTCTCCAAATTTTATGACTTTGGCCAAACAAGATACAGTGAAACCTTATCTGTACTTATCATCCTTAGCCGAATTCCCTTTGTTTGCTTTGTGGGGTTTTTTTTTTACAAGAAAAGAAACAAAACTCAGAAGTTGGTAAATGTTTAAAAATCCCATACAATTACTTTGTTTCTGACCGTTTAATGCATCCCACATGGGTAAATGTGTGTTTGCTTTCTCTGGTTTGATTTATTTATATGAGGAATGAAAATGTGTACAAAATGATGGACTGCACATGGAGAAATGGTAAAGACTAAGATGAAGCCTTTTTTGTTTTAGAAGTTTAATGAATGGTATGCAAAACGAGATAATTCACGATAAACTAAGATTTTGGAAAACAGAACCCACATAAAGATGTGGAATGAGCAGAATAAGGAAAATAAACAGATGATTAAAAAGATATAAGAAAAGAAATGAATATAATTTTGCCAGATGTTTGACGGAGAAAACCCATGACCACCTTTTACTGTAATGAAGTACATATCTGTCATTCTTTGCAGTTATGCTCCAGTGAGGTCGATATCCTTAATAATAATGCACTAGTAATGCAAATATAATAAATACATAAACAGCCAAAAGTATGTAGACACCTCACAATCATGTCCATATCCATATTTTTCCTCGTTTCTCTTATAAGAAGCTCCACTCGTTCAGAAAGGCTTTCTTTTTTTTTTTTTTTTAGTTATTTTGGACTGTGGCTGTGGGGATTTCTGCTCACTGTGCCACAAGAGCATTAGTGAATTTAGGCACTGATGTCATTCCAGGAGACTCGGGGTGCAGTTGGAATTCCAATTCATTCAAAAGGTGTTTACATACATTTGGCCATATAGTGTACAGTTATGGAAAAGTGTACAACCTCCTTCAGTTCTACGTTTTTATTTATCGCGCCTGAATAACAATTGTTTGGTCCTCATCTACTTCTATAAACAATCATTTTAACTTCATGTGACAAGTTAGAAATCACAACCGATTTCAATATGTAGCAGCACCAGTTCAAATAATAGTTGGGCAATGAGTGGTAGTGGCTCTAACAACTAATCAAGTTCTCCCCATATCTAATATGTACAATGCCTACTAACCACCAACACACCAACACATTACAGAGTGATGAGGATGGACAGGATTACAAATGAGCACATCAGAGGGACAGCTCAGGTTGTCTGTTTTGGGGACAAGGTCAGGGAAGCTAGATTGAGATGGTTTGGACATGTACAGAGGAGGGAGATGGTTATTTTGGTAGAAGGATGTTGGAGATGGAGCTGCCAGGTAAGAGGTCAAGAGGAAGGCTAAAGAGGAGATATATGGTTGTGTTAAAAGAGGACATGAAGGTAACTGGTGTGAGAGTAGAGGATGCTGAGGATAGAGTTGGGTGGAAACCGGAAACGGGAAAAGCCGTACGTGGAAGAAGAACACATGTTGCAACATTAATCTTATAAACATAATAAAATGTTGGTCCAATTATGAGTATTCATAAAAAAAGTATGGAAGTACAAAATTAGAGCTTGTAGGTGTGTTGAACTGAAAGTAATGTGAGGAGATTGGTGAAGACGATTCTGTGCTGTGGGGGGGGGGGAGGTTTGTGTTGGACTACTGCAGAGACTGATCATTGTCCATTGGCTGTAGACTGCCCACCCAATCAGAAGTTAGAAATCATGCTGGTATTTTCTGTTATTTTTCTCTTTGGTTATAAATAAAAAAAATCAAACTTTGATCGGGTGTGAAAGACCCAAATATAGGTGGGCTCACTGCTGGTGCCGGCTCAGATATGTAGTCTTTTTGGGTTATTATTTCAAGAAGGAAACTTCCTTTCTGCATTTCAGATATGAATTAGTGAGTCCCATATTGTAGTATGTTAATACTATAGTAAATAAATACCCCAAAGATACCCAGATGGTCTGCTTTTCCAAATAGATTTTTAAAGTGTGGAGCCATGGACATTTGTTTTTCTAGCTAATGTTGTCCACAACTCCTTGCACTAGTCAGGAAGTGTATAGCACCATTTTGCAGAATTCAACCAGCAACCAAAAAATAAACCATGTGAATGTTAAATTAAATAATATAATTTATGTAAGAAAAGCTGAAATGTAAAAACATTTACATGACATATCAGTATGCCACAGTAGACACGGAATACATACTTATACACAGAATACATACTTTCAGTGCAAAGCATAAGTAAGCGAACTGGAGCGCAGCACAATATTCAGAAATCAGGTGGGAAAAAATAAGTACAATTTTCCTACTTCCATAATACTTAATCGATTAATCAGCAGCTGGCTGTTATCAAGCTTTCACCACATAAAGCTTTATATGAAGCTTTCAGCACATAAAGAGACAAGCGTCAATCTATTATAGATTCTGATTCTTTTCACCAAAACCTGCACAAGCATTCTGTAAGCTAACGATGATCATTAAAAATAAATAAATAGATCCTAAAGCCCCAGAGAAATTTCTTATTCAGTCTAGTTCAATATGGAGAGGGAATGCTTCAAAAATGACCACAACAACCTTGAAGAATTCAAACAGATCATATTAGAAAGCCAACATGAAAAGACAACATTTGATAAGAAAGGACCCAAAGGGTCTATGATGTCTATGATGTAGTCAAGGATTGTGTTTCAATCAAAAATACAGACCATGCACACTTCACAACAACTGGAAATATTCTTTACCCTCAGTTCTGTTTTACAACAAAAGAAAAACTTCTGCTTCTACTGGGGGTCATTAGTTTTTGGTGAAGCACACTGCTGAGGAAAGAGATGAGTGATGATATAAAGAATATGGTTTCTATAACAATGCTGTTGATGCTTGTTTCTAAAGCCACAACAAATATATCTCATAAAGAACACTGCACTGAAAAAATATCAACGCTGATAAAAATCTATGTCATTTATACGATAATATACCTTGTGAGGGGTCTTTCTCAAATAATGCCAATTCATTTCACAAATAAATAAAGAAATATATACTCTCACACACATATACACAAATACTGCACCTGTGTACCCATCGTGTCATGGACTCCACAAGACCTCTGATGCTGTAGCATATGGCACCAAGACCTTAGCAGCAGATCCTTTAAATCCAGTAAGCTGTGATTTGGGGCTTCTTTGGGTCAGACATGTTTGTCCAGCACAGCCCACAGACACTCAGTCTGATTTAGACCTGCTGAATTTGGAAGCCAACGCATATTATCTTGCTGAAAGAAACCACTGCCATTAGGGAATACTGTTGCTATGAAGAGGTGTACTTGACCTGCAACACTGTTTAGGATGGTGATATGTGTCAAAGGAACATCCACAGAAATGCCAGGACACACGTTTTTTCCAACGGAACATTGCCCAGAACATTACACTGCCTTCACCAGCTTATCCTCTTTCCACAGTGCATCATGATGCCATGTTGTGCTTCACTGCCTATTCTGTGGGATCAGAGCAGACGGGCTGGCCTTCAGTCCCCATGCTAATCAGTGAGCCTTGGGTGCCCATGACACTGTTGTTCTTCACTGTTGTCCTTTCTTGGACCACTTTTGGTAGGTACTAAACCACTCGATGCCTGGAACAACCCCACAAGACCTGCTGTTTTGTAGATGCTCTGCCTATTTTCCCTGATTCTAACACAACAACTCTGAGCTTTTAAAATTTAAAAACCTTTTATTTAACAGCTATAAGCTGAATTTGCATTGATTTGCTCAAATTCTTAGATCTTACTCAGTCATAGAGTAGTTTCCTTACTAGATCTATAGATTTAATAATGGATTTACTGGTCAAAAGGAGAACTCCAATAAATGCAAACAAAGATCTATTCTGTCAGGAATCACATCTCCCTATATTTGTACTGTGAATATTTTCACTGGAGAAGGAGCAGTGGAAAGACAGCAAACAACAGGGTTACTAAGGTTGCTATCTTTTACATCAAATTGGGAATTGAAAAAAAACCTTGCTGCAACCAAGATCTTGTTTATAGAAAATAATCAGAATACATTTCAGAAAAACAAAGGCAAAGTGTGACTCTGTGTCTAAGACGTACAGAACTATTTTAAGATATATTGCAGCTTGGGAGAGAGAAAAAGTGAGATTATGGAGAGGATAATGTCTGTACATCATTTATGCATGTACCACAGTGACCTCGTTTCCCACACAAAAGCTAAGAAAAAGAAAAAAACATCTGCGGGTACTGAATTTATTTGGGCTAGTTTCAGGGGGGTGGTTTTTTTGTTTGTTTTTGAGCTTTATTTGCGATGGACAGTTTGCTAAAACCTGGCAACACTGGTTAATGATTACCAAAGAAGATACATATTCGTATTTATCTTTATGTGTAATTTATTAAAGCCCCATGCCTCATGTTCCATGGTCAAAAGATTGATTAACTAAGGTCCAAAAATGTTAGCTACTGTAGCTCTTCAATAAGGCACAATATAGCGTTATATAATTATGCAGTATTTCTATGTACAGTATAAAGAACAAAAACATCAAAAACATTTCCACAAACAGCAACCTCGACGCTACATGAGCTTAATCAAGTGAGAATCGTTTTAAAATGTACTTTGCAGTACATTTTTTCACTTATTCAGAACAGCTTGTGCATCTTCGCTTCTGAAGCAACGACTGCAGGAAACGTCGTACTAAATACTTTGTATGCGTCTGCTAAAAGCCTGTAACTCAGCCCCAAATTCAGATCTGGATGTTAGTCAATCTTATAGTAGTCTAAAAATAATATAATTACTCAATAATATAGTGGCTATTTTTTCTTGTATAACAAACATAAGCAACTGCATACTGTTATTTTTAATGCCATTTCTATCATTATCCACAGTTGCATTTAATTTGTACATTGTTTATATTACTATTACATCTATAGTGGTATTTAATTTTTGCACAGTTACATTGTTTTGCGGGGGCACGGTGGCTTAGTGGTTAGCACGTTCGCCTCACACCTCCAGGGTCGGGGTTCGATTCCCGCCTCCACATTGTGTGTGTGGAGTTTGCATGTTCTCCCCGTGCCTCGGGGGTTTTCTCGGGGTACTCCGGTTTCCTCACCCGGTCCAAAGACATGCATGGTAGGTTGATTGGCATCTCTGGAAAATTGTCCCTAGTGTGTGATTGTGTGAGTGAATGAGAGTGTGTGTGTGTGTGTGTGCCCTGCGATGGGTTGGCACTCCGTCCAGGGTGTATCCTGTCTTGATGCCCGATGACGCCTGAGATGGGCACGGGCTCCCCGTGACCCCAGGTAGTTCGGATAAGCGGTAGAAGATGAATGAACATTGTTTTGCACATAAGTAATATTTTTTACAGTAACATTGTTTTACATTTACATACAGATATACAGATAACAGTCTATATTTCTATATTTATATAATTTATCTGCTGCATAGTTTATTATTTTTTAAAACTGTTTGTATTTGTTTGATTTTTTATTTCATTTTTCTTTTTTACATAGTTTCTTTCTTTCTTCTTTCTTCTTTTTTTGTACTTGTCGGGCATTCACGGTGAACAGCAAAGCAAGAATGTCACTGTACTAAGAAACTTGTTTCCTTACTGTGCATATGACAATATTTAAATCTTAAATCTAAAATGTAAACATTGTGAGCTGTACCAGTCAAACGAACGGTAATGCCAATGGGTTATTTGTGAAATTGATGTGATGTACTTATAAAAAAAAAAAAATAAATAAAATAGAATAGAAGAAAAAAAGTCGAACTAATTCTAGTTCACTAAAATGAACAACCTTAAAATAATGTCTATACTTCCACACAAAGAGCTTAAGAGATTGTATTCAATGTTCCACATATTTCAAAAGAGGAAATTCTCTCTCTGTGGGCCTTTGCTCTACATTCTGCCTTCTTTCATTCCTCTGGAAGAAAAACAATAATGTACTCCCATCCCTCTTTGATCTGCCATCTAGTTTTCTTGCTTTTTTTTATGGTTATCTGAATTTTCCTACAGAGAAGCCTCCAACAGTGAATCTCTCCAGCCTTTAGATCTCCCAGACAGGAGAATGTTTAAGAGGTAGCAGCTGCAGGAAAACTGCATTCCTTTAATGTCATTTTTTTCTCCTCACCTGGCACCATTTTAGTTTGAACTTGGGTCAAACTAGCTTTTATCAGACGTGTGCATTTCTATGGAATCTGATTTGATAAGGTGCAGAGTTTTACGAGATAATATTTGGGATAATTCCCCAGAGATGGCATGCTGTTTAACTGAAAAAACCTTGAAAACGTGTGCACAAAATTCACTTCTCTTTTTTTTCCCGAGTGAGACGCTTCACTGAGATTTCCACACGAAGACTTTTCTTGTGGCACTTTATGCACCTTTGGAAAAAATAATTTAATAAATATTTAAAAAGCACTTTAATAACTATTTAATAACTATTTAATAACTATTTAATAAAAATTTTGGAAATTTTCTGTCCAATGTCTTTATACATTTTTTGTCACTTCTGCATCTTCACATAAAAAATGGGCATACAAAAGATATAAAGCTGACAGAACAGCATGTATATGGTAACCTCCAAGGTCACTTGTTCATGACTGTAAATAAAAAAAATCAGTCTCTAGGGGGTCATGGGCCAGTTTCTTTTACATTACCACTTTGAAGTGCGCAATACGTTGTGAAGGACAAGGCCAGCTTTTCTTCCTCATATCATCTTAGGGAGTTTTTCCTTGCCACCCTCACGTCCAGCTTGCTCATTAGGGATAGATTTTAGAGATAGATAGTAATTTAATTTTTTTTATTAATATTTAGAATTTAATTTAAACTTTAGATGTATGTATTTATTTATTTATTTTTATTCTTATTTTTAATTTTTTTTCTGTTTTTATACTTCTGTAAAGCTGCTTTGTGACAATGTGATTTGTTAAAAGTACTACACAAATAAACTGAATTGAATTGAATTAATTGAATAAATGCATAAATAAAAATACATTGAAATAATTAAGTAAGGTAAAACACGAAGAGCTGAAAACAGAGTGATTATGCTAAAAAAAAATACAGCTTTTTTTGTATTTAGAGTTGGCTTGTGCAGATTTTCTTTAGCTCATTAGGTTCTTCATTTCAGTTTTCTTATTTAATTAAGTAAATCTTCAATAAATTTGTATTCATCAAACATTTTAGTCTCTTCATTTTCGTGAATTTTAGAAAAAATATATTCTGCTTAGGTTTACTTCTGTGTTTTATTCTCTTTTCATTTTACTTTATAAGCCCATTTTCCTGTTTTGTGTGTTTATAAACTTTTATTTTTATTTTATTGTGTTTTAATTTATTCATACATATCTCTGCATAAATATTTGCTGTGTGATTCATTCTATTGTACAGCTCTTTGGCAAGGCCTTGTGGTGTTTTAAACGTGCTTTATAAATAAAAATGTACTTGTGTTGGTGCTTAAACATTTTGGTCCTGCTTTTAAGATGTACAAAAAGTCAGAAAGACTGATAACTCTGATCACACTTCATTAATCTCAACCGCCACTTAAAAGCAAGAAACAAATTGAAATAAAATGACTATCAGTATCTTTTAACAATCAGATGATGGTGAATGAAATACTATACCACAGAATATTCATGCAGGTAGCTGAAATAATCACATAAAATGATATAATTTTTCACAATTTAGCCATCTGAGATCTAGCTGCATTTACTACAGTAGTATACAGTGATTCTTATTATACACCGTAAGACATTTCAAGATGGTTAAACTGAGAAACAAAAGTTTATCTGCTGCCTAAAAACGTGTTGTTTTACCTCACAAGAAGTCCAAGACAAAGGATTACCTTCAGTGTAGTTTATTAGGTTATAAACTTCAGTACCACCCTTACCTTAATCGGGCTAAATGTTTTATAGTGTAGTAGGAGAAGGCTTTTTAAAACTATGTAATAGAACACCACTTTTTGTCAGATCGTGAACAACAACAATAAGTTAGTTCTTAAAAATCAGGCTTACAATGTGAAGAAAGACACGTTCATTCAGATGGATTTTAGCTTCAACATTTAGCAGACAAATAACATCCTGACATTATCATAATAAATGTAAATGGAGCTGATGTAAACAAAGAAATCACGTCCCCGTTTGACTTTAGTTGGAATTTAAAGCACAGGATATGTATACATTTTTGGATTGGATCTTTGGATACATTTTTTCTAAGGTGGATCTTCTGTAAAACAAAGGATTCATTTTCACAGATGCCAAGAGTTAAACTGTTTAGATTTCAGGAAGGTAAAAGCTGTGTATTTAACTGCATGGGTGCCAGAAACTCCTAGCAAGCAGACATGACAGAAGGCTTACGTGCTACAACGTTAACACACACTCATCAATTACCTTAAAAGGACACCTGTGCACCTGCAAGTTCATACAGTTATCCAATCAGCCGATAGTGCGGCAACATCACAGAGCATGAAATCCAGAGCATGAGATACAAGTCAAGAGTTAATGTTAATGTTAATCTTGACATCAAAGATCAAAATGGGGGAAAGTGTCATTTCTGTGATTTTAACCATGGCGTTGATTTTGATGCCAGAAAGGCTGGTATGAGGGCTTAATAAACTGCCGATCCCCTGGGATTTTCACACACGACACTCTATAGAGTTTACATAGAATGGTGCAAAATACAAAAACATCTTGTAAGCAGAGGGTCTGCAGGCTAAAGCACCTTGGTAATGAGAAATCAGAGGTGAATGACCAGACAGGTCTGAGCTGACATGAAGAAACTCTTTTTAATATTTGGTAATAGTCCATGACATGTGTCCATGACAGCCTCCCTGTACTTGGCTGACAAGAGTGGAACCTGATGTGGTCTTCTGCAGTTGTAGTCTATCAACCCTCTATCTGCTCACCACAATTGTAAGGAGCTACTGTTCTGGTAGATAAAAACCGATCTACCAATTTTCCTCTGACTTGTCTTATCAACAAGGGTTCCTCTACACTGCACTGTGTGAGTGAACTGTGAGTGAGTGAACCGTCACTGTGAGTGAGTGAACTGTCACTCACTCACTATTATTTTTGTTTTTTCACACCTTTCTGTGTAAAATCTAGAGACTATTCTGTGGGAAAATTCCCCAGAGATCAGTAGACTCTGAAATACTCAAACCAGCCCATCTGTCCATGCCATGATCAGAGTCATAGAGATCACGTTTTTCCATCATTCTGATATTTGATGTGATCTGTACCTGAAGCTCTTGCATTATTATTAAAAAAAATCCAATCACATCCGTAACTGAGATCAAAATGAACTTGAGAATGAATTATGAATGAGGTGCCAAAATTTACAGACCTTGCTGACAGTGCTAACATTTCTATCTGTTTTTTACATTTATATATATATATATATATATATATATATATATATATTATATATATATATATATATATATGCATGAATTTTTTTTTATTAACAGTTTAAGCATTTTCCCAGTCAATGACCCAGTCGACATCATGCTTGTATTTTGCAATTTTGTCATTATTTTTTATAATATTGAAAAATAAATCAGACAATGTGAGCTAATACATTTGTAGAAGACATTTGTCATCAGCCATCTTGAAAATTTTTCTCGTCCAGTATCAGGACGTGGTAGCTTTGCCAAGCTTCTGCTACGTAAACAAACAAACAAGCGTTGAATGCATGAAGTGTTCAACATTTGATAATTAATTTTTATGGTTTAATACCTACATGGTTCTGGGTATGTAAAGTGCACTTCTTCTACGTAGTATGAACACACTATTCATACTATTTATACTACAGAATGGAGCAGAATAGTGCATAAGTATGCGATTTGGGAAAGTGGTCTCTATATCAGAACTGCAGTATATATTGGTATTAATAAGGTGTTACAGGAAACAGGTGCAAGTCATCAAGACATATGACAGGACCATGTGTTGTGGGGTGATGGGTAGTGTAGTTCTGCAGTATATATGCGCACTACAAGGCTGCGTAAGTGAGCTACAAGAAGAAATGTTTCTTTCAGATTGGCTGAGGCCGGGGTGTAGCTCTGCTTTTTTAAACATTTATTTCCTCACTCTGAGCTATGCCCATATTTCCAGGCTCACTCCTATCATAGCTTTATTCTTAAGTGCATTTTTGGCACTAGGTTCTTCTTTATCTGTATTATTATTATTGCTACACTTTGCTTGCTTTGCGATCCCTCATTTTGCCACAAATTTGTGTTGATGCAGTGACAGCTTCAAGCTGCGGAGAGTCTTCAACGAGAACATCACCGTGAAGTGAGGTCTCACATTTTATGACTAAAAAAACTGTTATAAATCCCACTGGAGAAGGGAAGAGTCTGGGAAAATAGAGCAAAGACTTAAGGAAAAAGATTTCTTTGAAATTATCATTACTATTACTAACACAGTACTGTTACATCTATTTTACTACATTCTAAATCACAAGCGGTTCTTTAGTGTTCGTTCTTCTGTGATACAGTGCCATGTTCCAAGAAGGCTTTATTTTGTCACATATACATTACAGCACAGTGAAATTCTTTATTCATGTATCCCAACTTTGGAGGTTGGGGTCAGAGCGCTGGATTAGCACCCCTGATACAGCACCACTGCAGCAGTAAGAGATAAGGGCCTTGCTCTAGGCCCCAGAATTGGCAGCTTGGCAGTAGTGGTGCTTGTATCCCAATCTTCTAATCAATAACTCAAAGCCTTAACCACTTGAGCCACCACTGCCCCAGTACTTACCTCTTTAAGTAACTTCTTTTTGCACAGAAAAGTATGCAGGCAGCTTAGAAATTGTAAGAAATGTAAACTGCTTTGAAATTCTAGCCACCATCTGCATGAGATTAATCACACAGGCTTATCGTTTTGCATTAGTTACTAATCAGAGTCCATGCTAAACCCTTCTGCTGCACACAGACATGACAAGTTCACTCCCAGTCATGGGCAATGACTGCCATGATGTTAATTTAAAACAAACAGGGTTTACAACTCTGACATCACTCACACCACAGGTACAGCCTTCTCACCCGAAGCTTCTAGCTATTTGTAATGCTGCAATGAAAAAACAAGTAATGAGGCCAAAGAACAGGCATCTCTCTGACATTTTATGAGCAGGTAAACCCACCATAATGACTTTTAATGACAGTTAAAATAGCTGTAGGATATTTCTGTGGAATAAGTGCTACAATTGTGGTTACCGTGTCCTAAGAAACCAATAACTGACTCCATCAGTGCTAAACATAAGCCAAGTGTGGAGTTTTACATTTCTGATCCCTAAGGCAAGTTTTCGGTTTAGAGTAACGGTCAAATACCACAAATTTCTGACGAGAGCATGGTGATGAATAGATGATGACAAAAATACCCTACAGAACTGGACAGATGACTGTATAGAAGAATTGAGGTCTCTGAGTAGACAAAGTAGCCCTTTGAACATGTTTCCTAGTTTTTCCCCCTGAGCAGCACATCTGTCATCAAACTAAGACTTGCAGCATTTCTACAAATGGGGAATTAAACTAAAGGTGATATCTGTATATCTGTAAAAATGGGGTTGTGAAGTTGTTCTTTAACCCATTCACAAAATGCAGACTGTACAACACAACAAAAATCACAGCAGAAGCACATCTTTATTACCTCAAACACAAAGTACAGATCTTTGGACATCAATCTAATTTTCTCTGCTGATTGGACATGACTAATGAAGACTGGACATAAACAATTTTCTCATGCTCATATTAATGCAAAGTTATGATTATGTATAGTACGGTATACGGTATAGTAAGGACCATCTCTCGTTCTCTCCTTTTTCTCTCTTTCCATTTTAAAGTAAACAGTGCTTCTGATTTCACATTTATTCTAGCATTTTCATTTGGTTAATGTGTTTTGCACTTATGAGCCACAGCAGTTTGTTTTCAAATAAAACCTTATAAATAAAACCTCGTATAAAACCTTAGATCCCAACAGAAACTGAACAAGAAGACCAACAACAACAACAAATTCACAGCGTACTGATGACGTGTTTACACCATTATGATCTCAGTTTACAGTATTTAGTATCAATTAAAATGAGGTTTATATATTTATTTCTATATTGCAATTAATATAAGTATAATGAATTTCTTTATAACTATCTAAGTAGTCAGGTGTTTGTTAGATTTGAGCCAAATCACTGGTTTTAAATTAATGCACTCCTTTTAATGGGTCACTGGAAATATGTGTTCTATAGAGACAGAGAACATTTGTACATGAGGACAGAGGATTTGTACATATTTTACGTATGTAATCATTTAAAAGTAATAAAATTTTCTACACTTAACTTTAAATTTGACTCCAGCCTCAATTATCATCAGTAAAAATAAACACAGCTACAGTATAAAGGTCTGGTCCTTACAAGGCGGGTTGCCTTTTCTTTTCCTTTTTTCCTACATAACCTGAATATTTTGGTCTTAACATTTCTCAAAAACAAACGTACACCTATGACGTACTGATATATCAGTCGATCAGCTGATATGCTGTACAGCTTATCTACATTCTTTAACTTCAAACAGGTTGAAACTCCCAATCACTTTCTAATTCTTAACCTTCCATCTGTTCCCTTTGAACATATTTCCTGCTCATTTGTTTACAGCATCCTTCATAATTGGTTATTAGGAAACAGAATGAAGTA
The DNA here is from genome assembly GCF_030014155.1 of Tachysurus vachellii. NCBI lineage: Eukaryota > Metazoa > Chordata > Actinopteri > Siluriformes > Bagridae > Tachysurus > Tachysurus vachellii. The sequence continues at coordinate 8,842,438 of NC_083463.1, forward strand.
TATGGAATAAACTAATCTGACATACAGGTGTAAGGTTACCTGTGTGAAGTATAACTGAAAACACAAGCAATTTGCTAGGAGTGACAAGAGCTGAATGTTTGAAATATTTGGAAATTAATAAATAAATTATCTAAATAAATAAGACATACAATGAGCAAACCTCAGTCTTTACTGGATAATATTTTATATCCTTGAGTGAAAACTACACTATTTCTAAATGGCATTGATTTATGCTTTAGCAACAACACAGCAGTCTAACAGCACTGCTGTGTTCAGACTTACTACGCTTGTTTTCTTCCATTTCAGGTCTGGCTAAATCAGTGGTAGCAAAGATTTGATCCTGTTTGGATAGAGTCCAACACAGTTCCCTACCAAACACACCTGATACCAATCACCAAACTGCACTGGAACCTCAGAGTGTACAACGCAAACCGCACTGTTCATGACAAATCCACAAAAGTGAATACTAAAATCATTTTGGCTTGGACATAATGATACAGAAGACATTAGAAAACTGTTCAACAAAACCTTATCTAAATGTTCTGTGAGAGATTCCACAGGAAGAAAGTTACAACCATAAACCCCACGCTTCCCCTTAACCTAAAATCCTTTATATAAACAAGCTGGAGGTGAAAGTCCTGAGACCAAATTGCTAATCCATGTGCTTCCTCAGCTGTATTGTTGATCCTTAATGCTCATATTTGAAACAAATCCACCAGGAGCTGTACCGGTGAAGTCATCTATTGTTTTTGTCTCTGTATCCTGAGAAATTTCCTTCGCAAGGAAACAGGAGACAACTGATCACCCTTACAGACCATTGCAAGTGACCTTCAAGAGCCATCACATTCTCTTCTCCAACAGAAAGCCTCTTCAGTGACTGAGTGCCTTAACGCCCACTACCGTGGCACCAGAACAGGGGTCAACCTCGTTTCAATCCCGATAATGACAGAATATAAATACTGCATTTGTGCGCAGCTGACAATTCCTACAAATCCAATCAAGACATAAATAACATCAAATATGAGAAAAATATCATTACATCCTGCTTTGTAGATTCTAACACTGATTTTTCCACAATGGCTGTATTTGTACTGAAACTCCACCATGGAGCTATGCAGCACAGTAACAAGGTTTGTTGTTCCTTTTGCTACGATAACAATGAGACCCACAATGTGGGTCACAGGGGCACAACCGCACATCCCGTACATCCTTTCACACATGTGCAGAGGTCTACATTCGAAGAACTGGAAATGCCTGCTTTGTTTTTTATTTTAGATGTACGTACATTGGATTTTTTTATTCTTAATTATAGAATAAGTTAGGAATAAACAAACAAATATGTTTGCAACGGTCATCTGTAAGTTTATGAAATAACTTTTCCACTATTTCTGTGTTAGGTTTCTCATTAATACAACTGAACTAATTAATTAACTAAGTGAATTAATACAATTTCACTGAACATCAGTGCAATTTGGTGAGTGAGAAAATAAGCTACTTTTTAGGAGCCAACACAGAAGCCTGACTGTTATCTTGTATGTTTTGCGATTGCTGAAATTTTTTCTCCAATTCAATTGAATTGTATTTGCGCTAGGAATGTCACCCTGGGATGACTTCTTACTAAAATGATGAAAACATAGCAACAAACAAATTAGCACTCTCTTTACAGATAAGATCTTAGTTAAAGGGGGCTTGGTGCCTTGATGCCTTGATGTTTGCCTCACACCTCCAAGGCTGGGGTTCGATTCCTGTCTCCACCATGCATGTGTGGAGTTTGTTTATTCTCCCTGTGCCTTGCTTGCCTCAGGTTTCCTCCTCGGTCTATAGACGTGTTGTAGGTTGGGTAACATCTCTAAATTGTCTGTAATGTGTGTGCATTTGCATGTAATTGTGCCCTGTAATATTTTGGCATACTGTTAAGAGTGTACCATGCCTTGTGCCCCAAATCTCCTAGGATAGGCACCAAGTTCCCTGCGACCCAGGAAGATAAATGGTGGATAGATGAATGGAATGAATGAATGGACATGTATATATATATATATATATATATATTTTACGTATGTGCTCCAGAAACACACAAACATCTTATAAATGCTAAATAGATGCCATATAGACTTATAAATATAACTGCATCTGTAGTAAAAAGGTGGTTCATAATAATATTTAATACAACTAGACCACAGCTTCAGTCAAAGAATCACATTTCATATCCTCCTACATATACTGTACTTCCCAAAATGTAAGATTATCATAAAAGCATCAGGAATATGCTGTCAATTATAGAACAAATTAATAACTCACCAGAAAAAAGATAGAAAATTACAGGTACATTAGTGTCCAACAGTCTAAAATCCTTCATTACAACTTATGAGTTTTGACATAAAGCTTATAATCCTCCTACAGCATGCTTCAGTGCTTATGAGTGTGTTATGAAAACTCAGCATAGGTCCCATTCAAATAAAAGTGTTACTGCGCTGTGATACTCAAACCATAATAAAACATCTCTATAGGATATCAACATAATGTTGTGTAATACAACCTTCGATTTCAAGGCATTACAAGCATGCACGATTATAATTAATAGCAAAAGAGCAGCATGGTTGAATACTTAAACAGAAAGCTTTAACAATAATAAAAATAAAATTAATTATACAACTGTTGATATGCTGAAGTTGTGCTAAGGGTTAGGGGAATTGTTGGAAAGGAGTCTCCAGTATGTCTCCAGTATGTGCTGTTTAACAGTCAGAGGTAAAGCTGTAAGATTTTGGGACATCTTTAGGATATTTTGTGCTTTGTGGTTTTCCGTAACAAGACAAAGTGATGTTTATGTTTCATTAACTTCAAAAAAACGAACAGAACAAGTGCAGGAGCAACAGTTCATGGATGTTATTTGATAAGTGATAACACGTACTCACTTCACAGACATCCCACACCATTAAATGAATAAATGGGAAAATAACTGTGGTGTTATTAAGAAGTTAAGTTAAAATTAGGGGGGGGATGCTGGAGCACGTTCGCCTCACACCTCCAGGGTTGGGTGTTCGATTCCCGCTTCCGCTTTGTGAGTGTGGAGTTTGCATGTTCTCCCCGTGCCTCGGGGGTTTCCTCCGGGTACTCCGGTTTCCTCCCCCGGTCCAAAGACATGCATGGTAGGTTGATTGGCATCTCTGGAAAATTGTCCGTAGTGTGTGATTGCGTGAGTGAGGGTGTGTGTGTGTGCCCTGCGATGGGTTGGAACCTCCATCCAGGGTGTATCCTGCCTTGATGCCCAGGCACAGGCTCCCCGTGACCCGAGGTAGTTCGGATAAGCGCTAGAAAATGAGTGAGTGAGTGAGTGGGGAAATGCTGGTATTGGAATATCATCAACTCCTGGGTGGTAACAGTGACTCTGTTTTGGATCACATCACCCTGCTGCTGATTCCTATAACAGACGCACCCATTTCCAACCCCAAGTGTTTTATTCCTTACTTGGCCTACATATTATTCTAAAATAAAAGTAACTCAGTTGAATTTAAGTATCTGAAAACAGTCTCAGCACATCCTTGATGATGACACAGCAGATGACATGGACCAGATTTCACATTTGACCCATTTCTGACACAGCATTAGAGGTTACACTGGTTACATTTGGGTCATTTCTGGCCCAGATTTTAAATGTCACGATACACTCAAATGTCACCGCTTACAGATAGACCACATTTGTACCTATGCTTTTCTAATAATTGACCCACATAAACTCAAAGAACAATATATAAAGTACGAGATTCAAGAATTGGTTGATCATATCAGTGTATACAGTAGGCTAAATGTGGCTTGGGTGTGTGCCATCTGCTGTCACAGAATGTAAAGAATGGTGGAGTCTTTCTCGTTATGTAACATACAAGCTGCTCAGGATTCTGCCTGGAAACATAGTAATTGAGCGCATGGTGCGCAGCTGCATCGCCAAACGCTCAGAAAAAACAATTATTTAAAGTAACAAAGGCATCAAATGTAGGAGACCAACAAATATGTATATATATAACTGTTATGTCTAACCAGCAATGAGGGTCCAATTAAACATATTTATGCAGAAAGAAATGATAATTTCCTAATTTCTAGTTACTCTGTCAGCATATCTATGAAGATTTAAGTCAAACATGAAATGAAATGCATAGTACCAGTAGGTTCTAACCCTACTACTACTCTTATAGATTATTGTTAAGTAATCTAATAGCACATTTACATACTGTACAGACATTAACAAGGAGCACATCTTAATGTTCAGGACAACAACGTTATAAAGTTCTCACTAGACTGCACAGAGAAGTTAGTCATCATGCTGTGGATTATATCAGAACCTCTTGGTGGCCCCTTGGAACACATGCCTCACTATTTCAAACTCCTACAACTCGAGGATACAACACACTTTCATATAGAAAATGAACTAGATATTGAAATTAACTTAAAGGAATTCTGCAAAAAGGAAAAATGTTTCTCTTAGTCCACAAAAACTCTCATATAGTCAAAGTATAAGGGCAGTTGTTGAATGTCAAATTGGTTTATCCAAACCAAAACAGATACATTTCTCTGTTTATATGTCTACATATAACATATTTATATAACTAGAACAGAATTTCCTAAGCTGTTTTATTCCACTTATACCATAGCTATTTGATACTATTTACATTACAAATTTACATAATAAACAGTAGCTCCTTCGATAGCTATCTCTTTTCTCTTGATGTTAAACACTAACAGCACCAACTGTGATGCCTTTACCACCAAAATGAACGGTCTTTATTTTTTACTAACGTGTACGTCTGACATACTTGTAAAGCTTTTGAAGAGATATTAATTGAAACACTTGACCATGTTGTTACTTTTTCCCTGTTTGGTTCAGTTCCGCAATCTAGTTCATCTGATGGTTATAATCATAATCCAATAAAAATGACATAAAAATTCAGCCAAAGGGCAAAAGTCATCTGTCATGTTGTCTTGTCTTGTTTTCTGTGTAAAACTCAACTTTGGGAAGCAATAACACTGAAGAATCCTTCCAAATGTTAACTAAATGCTTTCTTAGTATAAACCAAACAAATATCTGACATTTTGCATAAATTATCTATAATTTATTCTATAATTAGACGTTGATTGTACAATTGATCACATCTACATTCATTATTTAAAGCGTCTACCTTGGAATGAGAAGTTACTATAGAAATAATAATGTACTTGATTGAGTGCATTAATATACACCTACGGTTTGTATTACAGCCAGCTTTACTTTTATCATTGTAATTAATATTTCTGACCAATCGAAATCAAGAATTCAACAGCACTTTGAAGTTCAATTTTTCCACATGAAGAAGTACTCACATGAATCCTGTAGATTTAAATATATTACTAAAATATTTTGCCTTTCCACTTCTATGGGAACTGTATATCATGTCATTAGGTTTTTTCCCAGTACATGGAAATGTGTTGAATTGGATTTGTTTGCATCACAATTCCACCTACGTATATCACAGATGCCTTAAACAGAGATTAGGTTGAAAGCTGCTGGTATATTTCAGATCTTGCTCTGCATTGTAAATGAACAGTATATTAAGTGTGAGAAATGTGTGTCATTTAAGAAAACAGCATTAGTGGATTTGAAATGAGCTTTTTAAATTCATAGGCTGAAACCAAAAAGCAATCGTGCTTGCTCTTGATAAGCTGCTGTGAATCAAGCAGCTATAAGACTCCCACAGGACCTCCTTTACAGTTCCCCCCCTGCCTCAGGAGAGCAGTGCAATCTCACCTCCCTCATTTCCTCACCGTAAAGCTCTGAATCCAACAGGACAAGCTATCTGTCATTTTCTGGGCAGCAGTAAAGAGTGTCATCGCTAGATGAAGCAATCCAGCATAATGAGAGCAGTGCTGCACTAAAACCTGATCAAACGCACCGCTCTGGGCTTGGGTGACCCTTGGCTCGGGAACAACCAGCTGGATGATATTACTGCAGCCCAACTGAAAGAAGGAAGGGAGGAAAGGGTGGGGGATGTCTAAAAAAACATGTTAAAACAAGCCTACAAACAATGAAATGTGGACATGAAATGAGATAGTGAAATATGGGGGATATGAGAGATAAGGTTGAGCTAAGCCTTCATTGATGTCTGTCTGACTGCCTCATCTCCCATGCTAACCTTATACACAGTCACGCTGCCACAAGAGAAAAAAACAACGAGACAGACGAGAGGTAATAAAAAGGCATTCATCAAAGGCTACAAGATAGCAGAGCAGCCAAGTGATGGAGCGGAGAGAAAAGCAATGCCTTATCTCACCTTTCTTTCCGTCTCCACTGCAGATGCAAGGCAGACCTGCAGACCCGGGCTCAGAGAATCTACGGCAGTCCCTCCTCTCTTCCCCTCATGCATACACAGCATCCAGAGCTGCAGCACACTCGCTATTGAGGACTAGGAAGGGGGATGGCAGAAGGCTCTCATAACACAAGTGCTATACTGTGAAACTGAACACACCTCCTCCCCTGGTGTTCACCCAATAGCAGCTTAAGGGTTCACTACACATACATATACATGCAAGCGCACACACACACACACACACACACACACACACACACACACACACAAGCCAAGCATCACCCCAATACCAGCACTTTGCTTCTTAAAAATTGATTGACTGGCACACACACACACACACACACACACACACACACACACACAACAGGAGTGAGAGAAGAAATACAGGCATACGAATTCCTCTTTTTTAATTGCATTTTGGACTGAATAAAGCCAAGGCTTGTGATCATCCTGAAGCATAAAGACACCTTCTATAACTAAAAAAAACTGCTATTCAAAAAAAAAATGCTAGCATTGTTTGAAAAAAACAGCATGCCTCTTGAATGGGGATGAAACATTCCAGGAGATGCCAGTCATTCATAAAGCATGGACATATTTCTCTATATTTTCTACTGTTTTGCCTCCTACAGAGCACACAGAAAGCTTTAGCGTTAGGCTTAATGAAACTAAGCAGCAGGAGAAGAGGTGGTCGATCTTTCGCTCTCACACACACACCTCTCTCACACACGCACACACCCCTCTCTCTCTCTCGCTCACACAAACACCTCTCTCTCTCTCTCACACACACTCACACATCTCTCTCTATCACTCTCTCGCTCTCACTCACACACAAACACACCTCTCTCTCTTTCTCTCTCACACACATACACACCTCTCTCTCTCTCTCTCTCTCTCACACACACACACACACACACACACACACACACACACACACACACACATTTCTCTCTATCACTCTCTCGCTCTCACTCACATACACAAACACATCTCTCTCTCTTTCTCTCTCTCTCTCTCTCTCTCTCTCTCTCTCTCTCTCTCTCTCACACACACACACACACACACACACACACACATCTACGTACACTCATGTGCTTCAGTATTGTCTGGTAACGCGCATGCGCACAACGCCCTTCCCACGCCCCAGAGTTATTAGCTCGTGTTAAGCGAGATAACGGTTTGGGGAATTAATACATAACTCTTGTAGATGGTTTAAAATTACTATTATTATCAAAAGCCCCATTAGGTATTTAAGTACAAAAATAGCATATTTACCCAAACTAATTATAGCACATAACATTGCATGTGATCTAAATGCATGGTGGATTTCCCATTGCAACATCATGTAGAAAAACAATGCAAAGAAATATAATAAAATAAGAGGACTTTCTTAACTAACATCATGAATATTATTTATGTGTTACTATAATACCCCAGTGAGCTCTTTAATAGTTTTCTGCAGTTGAGGAGTCCCTCTGCTGGACAAAGAGGGCAGAATAATTTCATTTAACTTCTACACTTATTTGTCTATTTCTTAAGCTATTTTTAAATTAAAAATATTTATTTATTTATTTATTTTATAAAATATTTTATACTTACTTCACGAATAATATTCATGTTACATTGTTTTACTTGATTTTGTTCTATTTTTGTGGTTAAACAAAAGATTTTTTTGGTAAGATGTAAAATCTGAACTTTGCATATTTAATATTGCATATCTGTTATTTTTAATCTAAGTTTTATGTTCAAGGAAATTTCACAAATCCCAATTTAAAAATATTCTATCCTAATTATGTTTAAAAAAACTTTTTTTCAATCATTTTGTATTTTAATTATAAATAGATTTAAGGTTATTGGTTTAATTGTAATATTGACACCATGCAATTAATATTTGTGTTTGTTTTGTTATTATTTGTAGCATATATATTTATATATCTATATATATCTTTATATATCCTATATATCTATATATCTATATATATCTTTATATATCCATTTTTAATTGTAAAAACAGTTGCATGTTCAATGTTGGTATAATAAAATATAACTATGTAGTCTTCTGCCAATCACACCCCTCACACACACTCTTCAGCCTCCTGCCTTCAGGAAAAAGGTACCGAAACACCGAACAGTTTCTTTCCACAAGTCATCAGACTCCTTAACAACTGAACTGAACTGTACTGAGCACAACACACACACACACACACACACACACACACACACACACACACACACACACACACACACACACACACACACACACACACACGACTGTATGGACTGCACAGACCTACACCAAATACACACTCTTCCATTATACATTCATCAAACGGTTTACATGATGTTTTGCACACTGTTTTTGCTCTTTTGCTCTGTTTTGTCATCTACTGTTTTGCACAATACTTTACAATATCATTAACGTGTAACTGCTGCTATAATACTGTGTTTATTCCAGTACTTTACAATATCATTAACGTGTAACTGCTGCTATAATACTGTGTTTATTCCAGTATTTCTGTACACGCAATATTGGTTGAACATACAGTATTTACACTAGTCTGTGCTATTTTTGTGTAATGTATTTCATTTTTTGTCCTGCACTGTCTTTTTTGTCTTTTGTCCTGCACTGTATTTTGTCCTGCACTGTCTTGTCCTACACTGCACTGTTCTTTTTGTCCTGCACTGTCTTGTCTTACACTGCACTGTCTTGTCCTACACTGCACTGTTCTTTTTGTCCTGCACTGTCTTGTCTTACACTGCACTGTCTTGTCCTACACTGCACTGTTCTTTTTGTCTTTTGTCCTGCACTGTATTTTGTCCTGCACTGTCTTTTTTGTCCTTTGTCCTGCACTGTCTTGTCCTACACTTCGCTGTTCTTTATGTCTTTTGTGCTGCAGTGTATTTTGTCCTGCACTGTCTTTTTTGTCCTTTGTCCTGCACTGTCTTGTCCTACACTGCACTGTTCTTTTTGTCTTTTGTCCTGCACTGTATTGTCTTACACTGCACTGTCTTGTCCTACACTGCACTGTTCTTTTTGTCTTTTGTCCTGCACTGTCTTGTCCTAAACTGCACTGTTCTTCTTGTCCTTTGTCCTGCACTGTCTTGTCCTACACTGCACTGTTCTTTTTGTCTTTTGTCTTGCACTGTCTTGTCCTACACTGCACTGTTCTTTTTGTCTTTTGTCCTGCACTGTCTTGTCCTACACTGCACTGTTCTTTCTGTCTTTTGTCCTGCACTGTTTGCACCAGGTCACACAGTTGCACTTTACATGTATCTAGGACTAACTTACTAAGTCCTTATATCTCTGTCTTTGTCTTATGTAACACCCTGATCCTGGAGAAACGTTGTCTCATTTCACTGTGTACTGCAACAGCTATATATGGTTGAAATGACAATAAAAGCTTCTTGACTTGTCTTGTGCTTACTGAACATCCCAACATTAACACTAACATTAACTTCTACATTGTGTAACATGGCTGTGTGGATTTGTGCTCCTTAAACCACAGAGCCTTGGTGAGGTAAGATACTGACTGAACACTGATTGTGATAAACATTACAAACACCTCTGAAAGTGAAACACATTTAACACAATGACAACAACCTCAACACAGTGAAGTTTCACCGTCACGTTACTTTGTTATTCTGTTACAGGACCAGGGGGCTTGAAACACTGGTCACGTGACACACAGGGTTGTCTAATATTTCGCCTGTAATATTGCACACAGTTTTCCTGTTTTAATTAGTAATATATCGTAAAAAACTTAGACACGCCACACGTGTAGTATACGCGTCGATTTTTAAGAATACACTGGAAGTGTTAACAGAAAAAACTGTTTCAATCGGATCCGTTTCGTCGTAGGCGAAAAAAGGCACTTTCGTGTGTTGCCTTGGAAAAAAAGCGCCAAGTTCTGTAGCTCGTGCAGTTCACACGAGTGTTTTATTACCTACCTGTATTCTGATAAATCCCACCCCTGCACTATGATTGGTTAGGAATCCACTGGTTAGGGAGAAAACCTACTATGGGGATGAACATGAGCCAATCAGAACGAAGAAGGTGTGTCGTGTCGGAAAAGGAGTGTGGGAAATGATATCGCGCCATCGAAGTTGTCAAGGTGTTTATTCACAAAGCTACAGTGGATATTGGGCATGAAGATGTAACATAAGTGGTGTGTAAGAGTCAATAACAAGCGCTGCTGTGAGAGGTTTGTGTTTTATAGTATTATATACAGTGTATATACACTAATGCTATAGTGTATTATATATCCATATGGGCTGATGCTATAGTGTATTATATACCCATATGGGCTAATGCTATAGTGTATTATATACCCATATGGGCTGATGCTATAGTGTATTATATACCCATATGGGCTGATGCTATAGTGTATTATATACCCATATGGGCTGATGCTATAGTGTATTATATACCCATATGGGCTGATGCTATAGTGTATTATATACCCATATGGGCTAATGCTATAGTGTATTATATACCCATATGGGCTGATGCTATAGTGTATTATATACCCATATGGGCTGATGCTATAGTGTATTATATACCCATATGGGCTAATGCTATAGTGTATTATATACCCATATGGGCTGATGCTGTAGTGTATTATATACCCATATGGGCTGATGCTATAGTGTATTATATACCCATATGGGCTGATGCTATAGTGTATTATATACCCATATGGGCTAATGCTGTAGTGTATTATATACCCATATGGGCTGATGCTATAGTGTATTATATACCCATATGGGCTAATGCTATAGTGTATTATATACCCATATGGGCTAATGCTATAGAGTATTACTGTATATACCCATATGGGCTTATGCTATAGTGTATTATATACCCATATGGGCTTATGGTATAGTGTATTATATACCCATATGGGCTAATGCTATAGAGTATTACTGTATATACCCATATGGGCTTATGCTATAGTGTATTATATACCCATATGGGCTTATGGTATAGTGTATTATATACCCATATGGGCTTATGCTATAGTGTATTATATACCCATATGGGCTAATGCTATAGTGTATTATATACCCATATGGGCTGATGCTATAGTGTATTATATACCCATATGGGCTGATGCTATAGTGTATTATATACCCATATGGGCTGATGCTATAGTGTATTATATACCCATATGGGCTAATGCTATAGTGTATTATATACCCATATGGGCTAATGCTATAGTGTATTATATACCCATATGGGCTGATGCTATAGAGTATTACTGTATATACCCATATGGGCTAATGCTATAGTGTATTATATACCCATATGGGCTAATGCTATAGTGTATTATATACCCATATGGGCTAATGCTATAGTGTATTATATACCCATATGGGCTAATGCTATAGAGTATTACTGTATATACCCATATGGGTTGATGCTATAGTGTATTATATACCCATATGGGCTGATGCTATAGTGTATTATATACCCATATGGGCTGATGCTATAGAGTATTATATACACCCATATGGGCTGATGCTATAGAGTATTACTGTATATACCCATATGGGCTGATGCTATAGTGTATTATATACACCCATATGGGCTAATTCTATAGTGTATTATATACCCATATGGGCTAATGCTATAGTGTATTATATACCCACATGGGCTGATGCTATAGTGTATTATATACCCATATGGGCTGATGCTATAGTGTATTATATACCCATATGGGCTGATGCTATAGTGTATTATATACCCATATGGGCTGATGCTATAGTGTATTATATACCCATATGGGCTAATGCTATAGTGTATTATATACCCATATGGGCTAATGCTATAGTGTATTATATACCCATATGGGCTAATGCTATAGTGTATTATATACCCATATGGGCTAATTCTTTAGGTTATTATATACCCATATGGGCTAATGCTCTCTCTGTCTCTGTCTCTCTTTCTCGTTGTCAGATCAGTAAAATGCCAGGTGTGCAGATGGAGGGAGTTGCAGTAGGTTTGGGGAGTCCGGTCAGAAAACACCGTTTATCTCTAAAGTTTCTGCAAAGGAAAGAAACCAAGCGTGCACTCGACTTCACCGAGCCTCAGGCTGAGGAACCCGACACTGCAGAACCAGCAGACACCACAAGGTGGGAGAACTCATAACACCGGTGTCAGCTTTTGTCTATTAAATAAAAAAAAGAGTAAAACCCCTCCGTGTAATTACCATGTGTGCCCAAGATATATTGTGTAATGAAATTCTGACTCTGTTCTACAGTCCTGTGTTTCTATAATATGTCCTGTAAGTTCATTATGATGAAAAGTTCATCTCTTCTTTCATCACCACTTCAAGAGACCTCGTTTCATCTACACTTAAAGAGATGCAGCAGCTTTTTAGTCCTTTAGGCTTAGTTTACACCGGTCTGGTTTTCTGCTACCGGCAAATGTTACACATTGTAAAATAATTCTTAGGTTTTGTGCTGTCTTAGAACATCTAATGAGACATGTTTATTGGAGAGTGATGTAGTGACTGAAGAAGAAGAAGAAACATACATTTTCCTTATAGGCCCAATAGTGGGGCTTAAACCACAATTTTCTGAAGCCACTACTGTCCTGATGTCAATCTGACATCAGTGTTTTATCAGAAGACAACCAATGACTAGTCTCCGCTTCACGCATCATGGCACACAAAACTAGATACACTTCAGGAGTTTTGAAGTCCTCATATAAGGGTTTGATTCTACAGGATTTCCGGGAGACGTGTGTGTCAGGTTTTTTAACAATCCTCCTGGAAACAAACCCGTCATGATGCTCTATTTTTCTCATCTAAAAAGGAATGCATCCTGTTTACTTAGTCTTTAAGATGGTCAGCTAAACTCTGGATTTCCCAAGTGATGTGACCAGTATAGACTGGACTTTCTTCAATGAACAGTCTGTGGTTGCACATCAGTCTGTTTTTGTATGGACATCATGTTTTCACATCCCTCAACGTGTTGCTGAACAAAACGAAATGTGAATGGTTGCGTTCCTTAACCAATAAAACTGCTATGGAGTCCAGATCTTCTGCAGTCAGTCTGAAGGCCTGACCACACAAGACTAATGAAAGACTTCTATGCTTTAGAATTGCGCTTGTCTAAACACAAACTACAAAGTTAGCGCAAACTTACAGTCAAGTGCATTTGTTTATGAAAACTCTTTACAATCCAGTATTGAGCTGATTGTTGACTTGAGTGTAGTGAGTCTAGAATTGGAGGATCATGGAGGACGTGTTACCATGTAGTCTGTTAAAAAAAAATCAGATATTATTGAGATCATCTTATGCAGTGTGATCAGTAATAATGTTGAAAGACTGCTGAAATCATGCAGTGTTTTAAAAAAAAAAAAAAAAAAAAAAAAATAAAAAAGCAGAACTAGAATGATTTTTTTTTCCCCTCTGTAGTTGTGATCAGGTCGTGCCATTGCCTTGTCCCTCATCTGGTTCCAGTGAAAAAAGAGAGAGCTTTGTACCTTTTGTTGGCCTTAACAATCTGGGAAACACCTGCTACCTTAACAGCATCCTTCAGGTATGTACCATTTAAAATGTCAGGTGTGTCACGTAGGCTTTTAAAACACATTTCTTTCCTATTCAGATTGGTTGAGGTTTTTCCCCTCACACGTCATCTGGAAATTCACTTCTTCATCTTGGAAATTTGCAAGTACAATGTGAATGAAAATCAGCATAAAGGCAAGCAAGGGAGTACTGTAACACACAGAAATTGGGGATGACCTGTAACAGAATACATTATGTCACACATGGCTCTTGACATTAAGTGTTGTCATGTCATGTCGTGATTATTTACCTTTCAAAATAAAAGAGCCATTGAAACTCAGATGTCTTAAGGTTTAACATGTTGTGCATTGTGGGGTGCTTTTTTTGCATACCACAATAATGGAGTGGTTATAAGAGTTACTATAGCCTTCATGCCATCCCCAACCAGCCTGGCCATTATTAGTCGACCTCTCTCGTCGACAGTGGGCTGGATTAGATAAATTGCATGAATGAGTAGGTGTTTCTAATATAGTGCTCAGTGAGTGGATGTACAAAGTACATCAACTTGCACAACATTCATGTAGGTGAAAACAAAAGTAAATCTGGACCTGCCGTGCTTCATTCCTGCACTCTGTTCACAAGTTGTTTATGATCACAGGGAAATTCCACTGACGATCACTGTGATCTGACACACCCTCCAGCCTTTTTTCTAGCATTTACAGTTTCATTTTTAATATTGCTGCTGTTGGAAATTTATGAACATTACATTACTAAATGCTTAGTAGATATCTTTAGTACCACAAAGACTTTGCATATGAAACCAAGTTGTGCAAAAAAAAAAAAAACTTGACTTCCATTTTGTATTATAATGCATGATATAATTGCATGTCATTACTAATTAATCTCTTTAACATTACAGGTATTGTACTATTGCCCTGGTTTTAAAGATGCTGTTAAGACGTTATATCGGTTGTCCAAGTTAAAGGACAAACAGAAAGATGATGATGCCAAAAGTGAAAAGGTCTGTTTGTATTTTTGTAAGTTGCTATTCAGTCAAATAAACTGAAACTGAAACTGAGTCCTTCTCAGAGTAAATAAGGCTGTTGGGTCGTAGTCATTTTATATAGTCAGTCATTTTTGCTGAATATTAGATTGTATACAATTTCTGAGAAATTTTTATAATCAAGTACAAGATGTATTGTATTATATTATTATAGTACTATATTAATATTACTGCATTGTATTCTTATTTAATGTGAATAAGGAAAAGGACAATGTTTTAATGTATTGTTTAATGAAAAATATAATGTGAAAAAAATAAAGCCTGTTGATTGTAAAGTTCCCGATAAAGTATTTATCTATTAGCTCAGTCAGTGACTCGTTCATATTGCTCTGTATAGCGGCATCTACTAAAATGCCGTAATTGTAAATGTTTTTTTTTTTTTTTTGCCACCGTTACTAGCATCTTTTTCTTCATCCTGAGCAGGGAGACTCGTGTGAAGACTCTATACCTGTTCACATGGAATTACTGCACAGCGTCCAGAGTTTAATATCTTCAGTGGAGCAGCTGCAGTCGAGTTTCCTGTTTAACCCAGACAAATATAACGAAGGAGAGCTGGCCACACCCCCACGCAGAATACTCAATACTCTCAGGTACTACTGAAACATTTAAAGTGCTGGGTGATTATAATCAATATTATGTTATTACATCCTGATAGACTTTTGAGTTTCATTTAAAAGTTCATTTTTTGATGATCAAAACCATAATAAAGACAAATCGGGGCAGTTGTAGCTTGTCACGTTGTCACCATATAAAGTACACCATGAAATCATATTCAGTTAGTGTTATGGCCACAAACGTTCGTGGCACAGAATGAATGTACTTTTGTTGATCCACACTAATATTCTTGTTCACTTTGTACACATACAGACAGTTGAACCCGATGTATGAGGGCTATCTGCAGCATGATGCTCAGGAGGTACTGCAGTGCATCCTTGCATATATACAGGAGGCTTGTGACACCATTAAGAAAGAACTTAAATCCAACCCAGATGAAAAACCAGGAGAGAGTGAGCAGATCACGGGAGGGGAAACAGATGGGTCGATGCTTATTCAAGAGGAAGAGGAGAACTCTGATGGACTGAATGGGAAGAGGAAGAGCGACACAGAAGTGGGCAATGCCAAGAAGAAGCCCAAGTCACAGAGCAAACCCAAGAAAAGCGATGAGGAAAGCAGACCTTTTACCCGCTCAAAGAGAAAGTCCACCAGTGATGTGGCTGGAAACTCAGTGAGTGACCAGACAGAGGTGGTACAGAAGGGCAAGGAGGAGAAAGAGGGAGGAAGCAACACAGAGGAAGAGAAAAACGAAGGAACCGCAAAGGACACAAATAAAAGGAAGAAGAGGGCAAAACTGAACTGGTTGAAACCTTCAGGGAAGCAGCCCAGTATTTTCTCCAAATTCCGCAGCATGGGTCGAATCAGCTCTTACGTGGGAGACAGAGGAGACAGCAAGGACCAGGACACAAGTAGCAGTGAGCAGCTACAGGATAAAACCACTCCCAAAAGTGAGAAGAACGTACAAAATCAAACCGCACCAAAAACAGAAGGTAACTTCACGATCAACAGGCTGGTGGAGAACTTGATGACTCAAAGTATTTTGTGTCAGAAGTTAAATGCTAATCTAACCTGACAGGTAGCTGCTGCTGTATCATTTAAAGCAGGAACTAATCTCTAATGGGAAACAGTTGATTCTTAGGATTTAAAAAGAAGTACATTTCATAAAGCTTTAAAAATGTACACTACACCATTTTTCAGAAGCAGAGGTCCAGGGCTTGGATATGCTGAAGCAGCTTTTTCAGGGTCAGCTGGTGCTGAGGACACGCTGCCTGGAGTGCGAGTGCTACACTGAAAGGAGAGAGGACTTTCAGGACATAAGTGTACCAGTGCAAGAGGATGACACCAGCTGCTCAGAGGCCAGTTCAGAGAGTGAGTGCAGCCAGATAAATGTGAGATAGTGGAGATAATCATTTTGGTCAAAATTAAAAGGATTGTTAATACATAATAAGGCCTTATAGAAGCCAAACATCTATTATGGTCTTTCAGTTGTTGTGTGTTTATAAGCCGAACGAAAGACTACATATAGCCGAGCATTTAAATCTTCGTTTAGTTTGAATCTATGCTCAATGTCTGCTTTGCTGTTCTCAGTTTCCCCAGATCCTAAGCCAGATCAGAAGACTCTGAGGTGGGCTATCTCTCAGTTTGCTTCAGTGGAGCGGATTGTTGGACAGGATAAATATTTCTGTGAGACCTGTCATCACTACACTGAGGCAGAGAGGAGTCTTCTGTTTGACAAGACGCCTGATGTTGTCACCATTCACCTCAAGTGTTTTGCAGCCAGTGGCTCTGAGTAAGTTTTTTTTTTTTTTTTTTTAATTGCGTAATTATTATTATTAATTCTAACTCTTTAATCTATATTAAGTCAAGGTGGACTTGTTTCGAATGGGTTTGATATGCCGTTCATTTATTCCACACCACTGTTGTTTTTCTGTAATCAGTCGAGTTAGGTATTGATTCATTCTCTGTAGCAGCAGCTCTGGCAATAGTGGCAGCTGTTATAGGAAGATGAACAAAGTTGGGATGGTGATGATGCATTACCCCAACCTGCACATCTCTACATAACTGCAAGACATAATCAACAAACTCACCATGTTTTATTTCTTAAATAGCTAATTACATCCTCTTTGTAGTGCTATAGTGTATCCTATAAAAATGTAGATGTAATTTTCAATTGAACTATGTACTTCCTGTTTTATGGACAGGATGGACCCATATGCAGGACTGTCAAAGGTGAACACGCCTCTCCTTACTCCCCTTAAACTCTCCTTGGAGGAGTGGAGCACACGTCCCTCCTCGTCGCACGAGCGGCACCATTACAGGCTCTTCGCTGTGGTCATGCACAGCGGCGTGACCATCAACAGCGGCCATTACACCACCTACGTCCACATGATGGACCTCCATCGCACAAAGCTTGAGCTTCAGCCTCAGGAGGAGAGCACGGAAGAGAAAGACGGAGAGACGAAACCACTAAAAAAGGAAGTGGTTTCTTTACCGGACTATGATGATGGTGAGGTGTCCTTCAGCGTAAGCTCCAAAATGAAGAATATGACCAACGGAACAAATCTGTCTAGCAAAGCTGGAGGAAAGAGGTCTACAGAAGGCGTCGGTCTACTGGGAGGTCAGAGAAGCA
The DNA here is from genome assembly GCF_030014155.1 of Tachysurus vachellii. NCBI lineage: Eukaryota > Metazoa > Chordata > Actinopteri > Siluriformes > Bagridae > Tachysurus > Tachysurus vachellii. The sequence goes on from NC_083463.1 coordinate 8,860,528, forward strand.
TCTCAAGCTACGAGATCAGTGCCAGTAAGCAGACAGGTTCAGAGAAACCTGCTAACATGGCTGCTTATGCCAGTTCTCCTGTGCCGATAGGTGTGCTGAAAAAGGAGAGGGATGAAGGAGGAGATGGTGTGAAAGAAGAGAGTCAGGTGAGCTTGAACACTGCTTTACAGAACCTTCTGGAATATGAAGGGAAATGGGTGCTGTTCGATGACTCAGAGGTGAGGCTGTTTGAGGAAGAAGAGTTCCTACATGCATGCTCTCCTGATACCTGTTCCACCTCCACACCTTACCTTCTCTTCTACAAGAAGGTCTCAGGGGAAATGAACTAAAGGACAACTGGATCGTATCTAAAGTCCACAAAGAACTCACCTGTCATGATTGCAGAAGAAGTCCAGGTTAGGGTTGAAAGGAATAATACAGGGAAGATGTGGAGTCATTACCACAGACGAGAATTTCTTCATAGTCACCGTAGTGACAGTGCTGGACAGGTAATTCACACAAATGTGTGTGCTATCATTCCCAGTGTCCAGTCCCGTTACGTTCTTGTCTGTGGTAATCACCCATGTGCTTCAAAATTCTTGAGCATTCCTTAAACAGCTGATATTCATTGTGTGTGTGTGTGTGTATATATGTGTATATTCCATACTGTCCCAAATGTTTTGCTTCTTTCCTAGATACATTCCCTCTCCAGAACTTGACACGAGATCACCTACTTTTCAAAGGCCCTTACAAAATGCACCTTGGCACTAACAGTAGTGCACATAACGTCTTTGTTCTCTGGTGGCCCGTAACAAGTCGGGTAAATTGCTCATGCACTGTTTTGTTGTTGTTGTTGTTTTTTTTAATATTTTTGTTAGGATACTATTGTGATTTTTTTTTTTTTTTTTTCCATTTTATTCTTGATGTACAGCTTCATATTTGGAGGATATTTGTTCCATTTAGGGTGTAAATATACCACAGTAAAGTGTTAAGTCTCAGAGTGACAGTTTTCTGTTTAAGCTAGAAAAGAAAGATGAAAGCCAGGTCTGAGCAGAGATGATCCAGTCGCACACACGTGAGTATAGGTGAAAGAGTTCAGTTCTTGTTCATATTGTCTATAGGGAACAGCAGGAATAGAAAAACCATATTTTTGTAGATTTTATCCTATTGTACCTCATTCCAGTGAAAACTGCCATCTCCGTGTTGTGAGATCGGGGACTTGTTCTTCACAGCTAGCTCTACTCAGTGGATCATTTCTGAAATAAGCTACATTTTGAGTCAGAAGTGAGAGTAGATCTAAAATGTTAGAGATGTGTAAATAGTTACAGAACAGAGGAGCTGCACAATGAAACAAGCCCCTCATCTCCAACACCGAGCTAAAGCCATTACCTATAAGCAATAACTACAGATTTTATTTTTTCTTATCGAGATGTCATCTGTGCCTACAGAAATGGCTGTTAGATTAAATTCGGGGGAAAATGCTTTGTGTAAATTTCTTTTACATCTGTGCCTTTTTGTAGATTCTCTTGTACACCCATTAAACACCAGCGTATTAAAAGTCAACTCGTGCTCTTATTTCAGTTACCAGATGCATTTGACATTGTGCATTAAAATATTTATTTAGTAAAATATTTAAGGTAAACAAAAGCTACATAAAATTATTCAAATGTTTAAAACATTTCAATAACGTTAAACAAATGTAACAAAAAATGGAAAAAAAAAAAATCCATGATAAATAATGGTACGTTTTTTTTTTTGCTTGCTTTTCGTTCGGATTAAATAGTAAACTTTCAAAGTTGTACCATTTGTGATAAAACGTTTGAGGACATGGTAATAAAAAAAAGTGCACACAATATATTAGAGTTTTGACACAGGCTGAAAGAGTGTAACAGGTCGTCTCTGTAAACCCATACAAAAGTGGAATGACACTACCATAACACTTACTTTAGCTTTCTCCTTTCTGGCAAACACTGATTTTTTTTTTCCCTCCCCCCCAAGAACAGTTGAATATTTACAAGCAAATAAATAAAATGCTGTTCTTTTAATGGTCTCGTCTTCCTCACATCTCAAGCTTACGGAGGCTCATTCTGCTAAAGGAGTCTCTGTAGGGGCAAAAAAGATAAATGTTGCAGATCAGGACAAATCTGTTCAGTACAGTCTCGATGATAAAGACTTGCATTAATACATATTGCTCTCCATTTATTCAATTTCCACCTAAATTACAAGAAATACAAAAGTTTATTTGGATGCTCTACCTTGTCAAGCTGTCCGTTTGCTGCTTGGCAAATTAGCAAAATAAAGACGGATAAGAAATGCAGTGTATATGTTAATGACTTCTTAGATCAGGTCAAAACTTGAATGACTATCTAGTGGTGTGTGTGTGTGTGTGTGTGGCAGTCTTGGAAAACCAGTTGGATGACCAACAGTGACAAAAATTGAGTTTTTTCTGCCTATAAAATAAACCTTTTACTTAATGAAACAAATACAGTTTACCAAGAACTTCCTTGCCTTGGCTTGTTGTGTAAGGAGGCAGTTTAACAAATTCAGTAAAAGGTCTAAAGTTATCTAAACTCAAACATTTCCTCAAACAGTGAATTTCCTCAGGATTTGTTTTATTCCTTGGAATGCTTGGTGTCCTAATGAAACTGGACATAAGCCAGATTAATATAAAGTAGTCTGATATTGACTGTCAAAATGTCAGTCATGCTCCTGTGTGATTATATCCTTATAAAAGAATAGTGCTTACGAACTTTGTACAGACGACAGTATTAAAATGATTAAATGACCTCCAAAGACAACAGAACTGATTTAACCAGTAAGGATCTGCGGCTCATGTAAATGCTGCGAGTTCATTTGAACTCATTTCCCGTTGGAAACGTATAATTCTCTACAAATTTGTCTTGAATGCGTTGAGATGCAATTTGGTCTTTACTTCTGGAGTGAACTGTAGAATTCATAAATGTTCCTGAATTTCAGTTCTGCAGTGTACCAAACTATATACAGTAGAAAATGTAGCCCTATATACTGTAAGTTTATTTTTCCACAGACTACCACATGCTATAGTTTGACCAGCACCGACTTTTCCATGTCCCACACTATCTGATTAAGTGTCCACACCTCTTCCTATATAGATTCCTTAGCTGTGATTTACACACAAATACTAAAAAAAATGAAATATTCCAATTTTGCCAATTTTCAGTTTGATGTGGAGATTTGCATTTTCGTTTATTAGCATTTTCATATTTTACTTCTGTAAGTTGCTCTAAGTCAGGGCTCACCAACCTTTTTAAGACTGAAGGCTACTTCAAGGGAACTGAGTAGTACGAAGGGCTACCTGTTTGATACAAACTACCTCAAGAGCAAAATTGCACAGATCACTTTTTAATAATAATAATAATAATAATAATAATAATATGGTGAAGAGACTGCTCACATGTCAATGTTAATTATTCTCCACAATTATTAACACTGATTTATACAACAATGATGGAAGGAATATTCACAAGTAATTATTGACATTTGACTTCAGAAAAGGCCAGAGTTCGTTATATACATAAAACATTTTTGTTTAATTTTTTTTTTTTTAATTAAATAAAATGAAATTAAATATCGTCATTTTAAAATCTACGTTAATGCAAGCGTTTTTTATTCAAAAACTACAGCAAGAACATTTTTTTTAGGCGGAGCTATATTTTGACCAGTGCTATTTTAGAACGTGCCTCGCGGGTGCCTTAAGTGCTCCTTGCGGGCGACTTGGTGCCCGCTGGCACCGCGTTGGTGACCCCTGCTCTAGGTAATGGCGTCTGCCAAATATCCTGAATTTTATGAAGCCCTTCTCTTTAAAACAATCTAACATGACACTTTTCTTCAATAAGTTCTAAACATTCCCTGGTTCGGGTCTCTAACCTGTGAGAGTTGACCTGGAGCACAGGTTTGTAGAGCTGCGGGATCTTCCTGTTTATGAGTGGCTGAAGAGCCTCCTTCAGCCTGTGGTAATTCCTCTCTAGCTCCCGCTGATATTCCTTTTGGTCAGGACCTATCAAACTCTTATTTTTGCGGAGGGCGTCTTCGCACCTAATAAAGAACGGGCAGAACGATGGTGTTCGGTTACGTTACACAAGAAAGAAACAAAAACATTAATAGGTGCGTTTCACCTCTGGATTGTGTAGACAATAACATAACATTTGTTATGTTAGAGATGTCGCCTTTATACCGTTTGGTGAAGTCTTTAAAGCAGAGTCTCAGCTTGTTGTGGTGTCTGTAGAGTTTTGGATCACTTGGAATTTCAGACAGGAAGACCTGAGCGACCTCAAGTGGACCCTGGGGAAAATATAAATAAAGTCAGTACATTATAGATCTTTAGTAATAAATACGTTATTATGTGGGATGTTTGACTTGGTTCAAAATTAGTTAACGATAAAGGGGATTATTTTCCAACAATAGAATGTTGTTAAATTCTTCTTGTCTGCCATGCTGGGTATTTTTTATTTCTCATTGTGCACGTGAGTGAAGTGTAATCTACGGTGTCCAAGCTTTCACCACACGTTCAAAAGTCCAGAGCTAGATCTGCTCCAATAAACCTAACCCCCAATCCCTAACCTAGTCAACACCGTACAAAACAAAACACCACGTGAGTTACCTCCACCCCTGGACCTTTGGGTCAGCTCCAACCTGGAGCTAGTTCAGGTCAAACTTGTCCCAATGGACTTTGTGTTCTGCAGTGAGGGGCACTTGCACTGTAGATTATTTGTAATCATCATCTTTTACAGTGTTATATTTATGCAGGATAAAGTCTATATAGAGTAATAATACAGATTATGTAGAGCTTAGTTAACAAATACAGTTTTGACTGGATGATACCATGCTGATCTGAGTGTAGATCATCACCTGGTTGACTGTGGTACCCACAGACCCCTGCAGCACCATCTGTAACATCTTGGCATCAGCTGGATCCTGGTGAGTGGCGAAGGCCAGTTCCTGCGTCTTCTTCTGCATGTCTTCAATGGCCACCTCAATAGGCATGGAGATGATCTGAGCACAACGGAGATGAAAAGAAACGAGACACGAGCCTCTGTGTGACAGGGTTCGACAGGGCAAACATCCTCGGTCGCACAATCACTATTGGACAAAAAGTGATCGCTACAACGGTATTTGTGGCTAACGTTCTAATAGCCACAAAGTGGTTCGCTAAGCCGTGAGAACTAAATCACCTTGTTGCTCTTTCATGGCTTTTCAAACAGCTAAAATAGCAGAGCTGTACTCGGGTCCTACCTCCTCCTTGTGAATGATGTTGATGCGGGTTTTGATGTAGGGAAAGGCATGGCTGGTGGTGAGAATGGTCTTGCGCTTGTACTGCTCGTGCAGGTCTCCGTGTGCGCGCCCATCTAACGTAAACGGCGTGCAGTAAACGAAACGGCGCAAATTGTAGTTCTTGTCGAAATACGTGATGCGGTCCTTCATCTCGTACGTGTCGAAGTACGGCTCCACGTAAGTGATCTGAATGAAAGCCTGTAACGTCCGCAATTTGGTTAGAGTATGTACATACACTGTACAGTGCAGTGTGGAATTATTGACAACCTTCACAAAATTGTGAATACAATAAATACACAAAATGTTAAAGCAAAAATTAATTCTAATTAGAACCGGTTTTTAAATAATAATAACAACTAATGAGAAATATATGTACCAAAAATATTGATACTTCCAATTGTTCATTTTTAGGAAAGATAAAGGATATTATATACACCATATTCTATAAACTATATATATATATATATATATATATATATATATATATATATATATATATATATATATATATATATATATATACATACATACATACACACACACACACACACACATATATACATACATATACACATTATATACAGTATGTGTGTGTGTATATATATATATATATATATATATATATATATATATATATATATATATATATATATATATATATATATATATATATACACACACACACACACACACACAAAATAGCATATGGTTAAAATGCAAAAGTGTCTGCCTGAAAACATTTTGTACTTTTAACAATTTAACAATTGTATAAATTCCACAACAGTAAATAGTTTAAAAAGAGGCAAAAGTCAAGACTCTGTGTCATGGAGGAAATCTAGCCGTGTTACAGCACACTTGTGTAAACATGATCAGGAGAGGTAAACACACAAGCTTTAGGGATATGCAAACCCCTGCACTCGACTGTAGAATAACACCACCGTTTCCTCATAAAGCTGATGATACACAACACACACATACCTTATTTGGATCCAGTTTACATTTGTCCACTGGATTCGAGTCCTTAATGACTTCTACTTGATCCTCCCCAAATCTCTCCCCGTAGAAACCCTAAACATGACAACAAAGTCTAGTGTAACTTCAGTGGAACACAGGGCCACTAAAAACCCCTTTAAACAGTGACCTTAACGAAAATATTCTGGACACTTAGGAACAATTGCAGTATTTGAATGGAAATAACATGGAACATGGGTTGTTTTAACGTTTAACGATGTTTCTAAGACTCGTAGTGTGTAAGGAGGTCCACGAGTGCAGAATATAATGACAGGACTGAGCTTGTACATTGCACTGATCACTATTTTGATTTGATGTACACAAGAGCACTAAACCCTGTGTCCTGTAAATAGGTGCTAGCAAATGGCTGGGTTTGTCAAGTTACTCTGGTTAATGTTTTACACCAAATGCATAACAGACTTCACACAACTGGATGCATGGAACATTCATTAGCATTCTTTCTACGTTACGTTATATTGAGTGAATCCTGAGGCATCTAGAGATCTACCAGCTCCATTCAGACTCTGCGATACTAAAAAGGAGATGTGAACTCAATGTGATCTTTTGCATCTATACAACATTTGTCAGACTGTATATTTATAATCACACCCTCCAGTGTCACCCTTATGAGGATGAGGTTCCCCTTTGAGTCTGGTTCCTCTCAAGGTTTCTTCCTTTATCGTCTAAGGGAGATTTTCCTTGCCACTGCTGTCTGATTCACCTCAGACTTGCTTATTGGGGATGTATATACATACACAATGTGAACTAAATCTACCTAATATTAATCTTGAATTTTGTATTCTATTAATCTTTATATTATTGTTTATAATAACCTTTTGTTCTATGTTTATGTTCTGTAAAGCTGCTTTCAGACCATGCCAATTGTAAAAAGCGCTATACAAATAAACTTGAATTGAATATATCCTAAACATTGTATACAAACAATACTATATACTGTATAATCACAAATATTACTGAATACTCCATAAATCAATTTTATATAAATAGATCTATATTATAAAACAATGGCAGGTTAAATATTTCCCCTTCCATGTACATCTCTGGCAACTGCAGCTGAGGTTTACATTGTGAACCTATGGAACTCAAACAGTCACACACCCACAAACAAAGAGAACTGAGTAGCTTCCAGTGATGCTGTACCTCTAGCCGATGAGAGATTTCAGCCAGCTTGGTGATGGCAGGCTCTTTGTACACAAACTCCTGCTCGTCCAAGTCACCGAATTTCGAACCGTAAAACCCGACTCTGAAGTAAGTACCAAACATGCGCTTTCCGTCCTGCAAGAAATTCACCAAACACAACATGAGTTGTGCACAAATCTATCTATATTCTTACATTAAGCATGTCTATCAAACTAAACGGTCATATTTCTATGAGAAAAGCTAAACTCTAGTAACCCCTTGGCCAGGGGCAGTGTAAGGTGAACTTGAATGAGGAGGGGGGGGAAAGTTCATGTTGACTTGGCACCAAGTTATCAAACCTGGTAAACATGCAAGATAAACCACTGTCTGGTAAATGAATCATTTTAAATGTTTACAGACAGTTCATTAGAATAATTGAATGCAATATGGAGCAGAAACATATGCACACAGTGAAGCTTCCGCACACAGCAACTCATTCAGTACAGTATAGACCTGTATACTGTATCAGGCAGAAGGAAGGAGAAAAGTTAGAATGAATAAAATACAGCTCTCTGATGGTTCAGCTGTTAGTCCCTCTACAGACATGCTTTACTCAGTCTAAGGGGCCTTTTTACACCTGGTCACTTCATGTGTTTTCTGTGATCCGATAGCTATCTGATGGTAAAAAGTCCAGGTCTAAATGCCCTCTGAAACGTTTTCGAGACGGATATAAATCTGATCGCTCAAACCACTTCAGGAGGTGGTCTGGGACACATTTCAGATGAAACTGGACAGGTGTAAATGAATGTGGTTGTTCAGGCCACATACGTCAGCGCTATACTCCTCCTAAATGGAAGTACGTCACTCACAGGTGATCTTTCACCCAGGTGTCTCGTTGGGTCTTAAAACGCGCTGCTGCCGCCAGCGAAAATGCAGCAAACAGTAAATGCTGTTTTTTGTAGCATAACCGTTGTAACAAGTTTTTTCATCTTCTTTTTGATTGCATTCTGAAAACCGCATACACCAAAGCGTGTTCCATTTCAATTACCCCGGAAATGAGGTCAAATATATTTGCATTTATGGCAGGAGTAGAAAGATCGGATTGATATCCGATTCGCCGAGACGCATTTATGTGGCCTAATGTAAATGGAACAGTTTTAACAAATCAGATAGCTATCGGATCAGAGAAAACACATGAAGTGACCAGGTGTAAAAAGGCCCTAAAAATGAAATACTCATCAGTTACAGGATTCAGAACTGTCTGTTTGTCTAACACACTCTGACCAAACCTAATTGTGCACGTAAAAGGTATTGATTATTGATGTTTGTGGCTGGTTACGTTGAGAAATATTATGCACCTAAATATAAAAACACAAAAAAATTAAGCATCTGATATTAAAATGTTAAAGTATAACAATATGGAAATGAAAAAAAAAGTATTCCTCAATTAGGAGATTTGACATTGCTGTAGAAAAAGAGAGGTGATGGACGGTTGTTTGTTTAAGCCAACTGCAGTTACTGAATGTTATGTAACAGGTCAGTTAAAATCACTAACTACCCAACGAGCTTCACAGCATATTTAATTGCTTTTTTTAAAATACAAATAGCAATGAAGTAAAGGCAAATACAAAAGCTTTAGGGACATGTAGATTTTCAATAAATAATAAATAATTAAGTTACCTATCTCACCACCAGCTGCCTAAAGCAACTCGATTACTGTCTAAATACTGAAATGTTCCTATTTCATCTAGAAATTTACTTATTTAAAAAAAAAAAAAAAACACCTGATGTCAGACTAAGTTTTATAAAGCTGATACATACAGAGTGTAATGAGCACCGGTACAAGGAAGGAGACAGAGAGGAGTCAAACAGTTAGGAGGAGTCCAGGCTGTATTTAGAACATCCGTGTAATATATAAAGTTGTACAGGGAGAGAGGGTGAGAGAGTGAGAGAGAGAGAGAGAGAGAGAGAGAGAGAGAGAGAGAGAGAGAGAGAGAGAGAGAGAGAGAGAGAGAGAGAGAGAGAGAGAGAGAAATGAGAGGAGAGAGGAAGGAGAGAAGAAACAGGAAGGAGAGAGAAGATAGAAATGAGAGGAGAGAGAAAGAGGAGAGAGGAAGGAGAGAGAGAGAGAGAGAGAGAGAGAGAGAGAGAGAGAGAGAGAGAGAGAGAGAGAGATTAAGTGTGGGAAGTGATGCTGGACAGGACGGATACGGAGAAACAAGGCAGTGGAGCGGCATGCTTAGGATTTGCAGTGAAGAACAAATCAATAAATATATTTCACCAAAATCAATGTGGAAATGTCTCTGATATCCTGTATACACTTTGAAAATGAGCAAGGAGCTGAAAACATTGGTGAAAAAAAACAGTATTTTGCAAAAGAGAGACTTACTGATACTATTAAAATTCTGAATTACAGGATATTTACTCTACTTCTGTCACTCACATATCTCCATTGTTGTAAATCACACATCATAAATTCATTCTGCTTAAAAAGATCAGGCAATAAAAATATGAAACGTCAGCTATCTATTTCCTCAGCCGATCGTCTCACTATTAAAGCAATAGAAATAAAGCCTCAAACTAGGAACTTACCACAAGACATTATAATTAAAGTGGGAAGAGGAGGGATCGGCAACCGAGGAAGGGGATAAAAAAAAAAAAAAAAGGAGAGAACAGAACATATTTTAATAAGGGAACCATCAACTTCTTGGAAAGGCAAAATAAATAAATAAATAAGTAAATAAAAGCATAACATTGACTAATAACGGATACTTAAAACTTAAAAAAAATAGAAAACACAAAATATTCCAAAAACAGGACACATGCATGATGAAGGATGGAGAGAGGGATCGAGGAACAAAGCAAGCAGGAAAGACTGGGTGAGTATGGGACGGGGTTCAGGAACCGTACAAAATCCTGATAAATGAGGAAACGGTATCGTGCCAAACTGTCAAGAGGTCATGCAGAGAACCATGGGTCTGATGTGTTAACATAGCAACTCACACAAATACTCAGGGGTCGATTTAGTTTTAAAATAAATGACGATCGGTGAAAAATCCAATTCTTCAACAGAAGGAAAAGAATTATTTATTTTTTTTTTTTAATTGACACTGTTCCTAAATTTAGTGTTGCATAACCAGGTATAAATCGAACCCTGTGCTTTAGGATGACTGTCGTGAAATCAAACTGACGCCGGTGCTAATGGAAGACAGAAAGAATGAGGGAGAAAGATGAGACATGTGAAGTGACGCATTCATTGACAGCTCGTCGTTAGTGTCGCACACTGGCTCCCATGCATATGGCCTGCTGAAACAAGCAATGTTAACACTGCTTCTGTTCAGAAAAAATACAGGAGTAAGAGAGAAAAAAAAGACAGAATGCATGGCGTGCTTGCACGCCACAGACGGAGATGGAGGGATGGACTGAGTACGAACAAAACAGCACGTCAATAAAAAGGTTAATGGATCGATTTCAGAGCAGAGAGAGAGAGCCAGGATCAATGCCCACCGCTTGCACATGTGGGTCAAGCATTAAGCATGAGGTTTAACCACCTACCTCCCAGCCAGTGCTCTGTGTGACAGAAAGAATATAGGACAAATCAACACACACACAGGTCACAGTCACACCGTCTATAAGCTCAGCAGGATTCCCTCACCACTACGGGAAGCCATTATTCTTTCCCGCAGCATTACATGCAGTATTCAGGGGTGGACAAATCACTAGCCTGGGTTCCAACGACAAGCGGATTTTGGATCCCTTCTCTTAGTATTTTTTTTAATGCGTAGTTGCCCAGAAAGAAAATACATCCTACATCCTAATGTCTTTTGCAAGACAAAAGTTTTCATTTGATTTGCATCAGGCTTGTGTGATAACATTTGAATAATCTCTACACCATTTGAGCAGTGACACAACTGCAGTGATGTTGACTAAAGTACCTGACCTCACTTTCTAATAAGTATACGCTCACAGAGCACACAGACTTTAACTGTAGTACGGTTGTTAATGTCAGATGGGCTAGTTTGGGTATTTCAGAAGCTGCCAATCTTCTGGGAATTTTACAGAGTGTGATAGTGTGGAAACACTTTGTTGATAAGAGGTCAGAGAATAATGGCCAGATTACTTCAAGCTGCCAGGAAACATGTAGTAACAAATACAATTACTTTCTACAACTGTGGTGACAATAAAAAGCATCTCAGTACGCACAAAACATCTAATCTAGAAGCAGAATTCAACCGCGTTGGGTTTTATTCCTGTCAGATAAGAATACAGGAATCTGAGGCTATCACTGACACTTTTTTTTGTCCAGATTGGTTTACATAGACATGGGTCTGTACAGATGTATTTCATGTTAGTCACCACATTTTTTTGGACTAATCAAATTGGTTTCTGGGCAACCAAAACAAAGTGAGCCATCTGCAGTTACCATTTGCAGAGTGGGTTAGCTAATACACTTATCATTTGTCCACCCCTGCTAAAGTACACTTCATTTATTAACCCCATAAGTGATGCTGTACGGCATGCAGGGCCTAACAGATTCCCCGTCTTCTCGTGGGAAACCGTGATTTTGTCCCAACACATGTAAAGCCACTTGCATAGTCACTCAGAGGCTGACACTGAACGTGGTAACACCCGCTGTGTGCACACTGGTGGAACAGACAGGCATATAAACCTGCGTTTACAGTACATGTTCATGCATGAATAAATCTCTGCCCTGCTTAAACAGTGTACAAAAGTATGCTATTCCTCTAGACACTTAAACACGCTATAGTGGACTAATATACAAATATTTTTGTGAGCTGTACCTTGCAAGACAGGACACATAGATGACATGATAGAAAGACTGCACTACTACACCGACACTGCTTTCAAATATCATCAAAACATCTCGCAAAGTCAAAGACCTGTTGTTTTTAACTGAAATGGTCAGCGAGTACAATGACCTGACTTCTAGAGGGGAGGATTGCGCTGCTATCAGATAGTGAGAGAATTTACCTGGTGCACTATTTTGCCAAAGGCCTCTTGTAGTTTACCATGAATGGTAGCCAGCTTCTTGGCATCCCTGTTCGCTTCATGGATGGGGATGAGCACCTTGTAAACCTCGTTCACTGCCTCGTACATGCCAGCCTGCAGACAGACAGACAGACAGACAGACAGACAGACAGAGAGAATACAAGGTCACTGAACTAACTGATATCCAGTACAGAGTTCACACAACCTAGAATACACAGGATAAAGAATATTGTGTACTGGGTCAGTTAGTAAGTAAAAAAAAAAATTCCTAGACAGCATCCTGATCTTTGTCAGTGTATCATTTAACAACACTTTCATTCTCAACAATCTTGTATTTATTCGTCTTGTTTGTACCACGGAGTTATCTTATTCTCATAGGACACAGAACGAAAGTACGAAATCAGGCTGCGAGTTCACTTCGTGATGTGCACGTCCTCACCATTGAGAAGGAGGCAGCAGCCTGTTCCAACAGCCCCACCAGCCCAGCCTCTGTGAAGTATTTTCCCGAGCAGATGCCCTCCTCATCCGGAGACACGACATCGTCAGATACAGCGGACTCCTCCAGTACATTGGACGAGATATTCTGTCACAGAACAGAGTGAACAGAACTAATAAAGTATTTGAGAACACTGGCATGCAGAAGGACCTCTCGGGTTAGATGAAGTACCTGGAAGGTGACACAGCCAACAGGTAGGTATTTGCGATCCTCCAGCATACTGAGATATTCAGCTACCAAGGCAGCGCTGTGGACCAGACACTGAGCTGCCTCTGCATGGTTAGTCCTCTCCGAGTGCTTCCCTGCCATGTTCTGTAGCCAGGTCAGCCTTAAATCCGGGGATGTCTGATACCCCTTAGCAATTCTGTTAGACATTTTTTTTCTCTCGATTATTAAAAAAACGTTGTTGTTTGCAGATATTTCAAACTGCATGACAAAGTACAACCTCCCAGAATTTGAAGCTTATCCCTACCTGTACATCAGATCAATAAGCATCTCTGGATCCTCTTGATGTTCTTTCATCTTTACCGTGTCTGACAAAATCATATGCAGGTTAAACACCAGGTCTTGAACCTAAAACGCACAACAGCATATTGTTTCATGAGACAATTTTCATTAATATTAGGTGACATGATTACTTCTCTAGTTCCATCATAAAGGTTATGAATGAAAAAAAAGTGTGTAGTAAAATCAGAAGAACGTATGTATTATAAGATTTACGGCAAACTTACAGAATAGTTCTAAATTCTCAGTGAATGCATCCTGATTCGCTAGGTCACAGATTAAAAACACATCAGTATAAAACTGCTTTTTTGCTAGAGTTCCTCCCCAACAGTCAACACAAGAGTCTTAACGCATGCCTTCCTTGCACTTTAAGAGATGTTGGGATCAGTTGAGCAGGCTAGAAAATCGTTGCAGGAATTCATTGTGCAGTGCAGGGTGTGATACGAGTCTTAAGGTAAGTGGGTGCTGGTCCACTGTTTGCTTTATAGGCAAGCAATAGTGTTTTTAAATCTGATCTGGGTAGCTACAGGAAACCGGTGGATGGAGTGTAGTAGTGGGGTGGGGGTGGGAGAACTTAGGCTGAAAGGTGAAAACAAGTCAAGCAGCTTGTTCTAATATCACAACAAAAGTACAAAGAGGTGTATTTCTAAGAATCTAGTCTTGGTTTATGGAATGCCTGATACCTTCTTTATACACTACATTTACAGTTATGACATTTGGCAGATGCCCTTATCCAGAGCAACGTATTTATTCAGCTGAACAACTGAGGGTTAAAGACCTTGCTCACAGGCTCAGGAGTGGCAGCTTGGTGGCCCGGGGAATCGAACTCACAACCTTCTGATCAGTGGTCCAACACTTTAACCACCGAGCTTCCACTTCCAAATACTTTTCTGTCTACAAGCTAGAATCTTTAAAGCAAGAATCTCCGGAATCTTAAAGTATTTTTTTTTTCATGGGAAATCACACACCAACACATTTTGTTCATTGATGTCCAACAAAGAACAAAGTACTACTATCTCTAGCAAAAGCTTTAAGCTTGGCTTTTGACAATAGTTTAGAACTGACCTGGTCAGGGAACGTGGTCTCTCGGAGCTCAAGGTCCTCCTCAGCGTAGGTCAGGATGGTTTTGAGTGAGCGTCTCAGAAACTCCTCGTTGAAGTTTTGAGACGTTCCCACCAGAGACGATAGAGACATGGTCACCTGCATCTTCACTCTGGCAAAGTTCTGCAGGACAAAAAATAATATCATTTAGTCAAGTTCAATACATTTCTTAAGTTACAATAATGATTGAAATAAACTGCTGAACTCACGTTTCCAATCTCAAAGTTCTGTCTCATTAGCAGGTAAAGCGAGGCGCTGGCGTGTGACCTAATAGTGCCGATGCTACTGCTACAGCTCCTCAGAAGACGCAGACACAGATCAGCACACTGCTCGGTCTCCTCCTCAAACAGCAGCTCTGGGAACTAAAAACCCACCAGAGAAATATCAGCATAAACAACGGTGCTTATGCCATCATACGCATTGTATCACTAAACCTGAACTCACCTTTGAGACCAGAGCCCTCTGTGTCGCAAAGCAGTGCTGAAGATAGAGGGCGCTCTGGTTGCACGCCATGCTGTGAAGCAGGACTTTGAGGACGCCTCCGAGAATGCTCTCCTTCGACTCGGTCACAGATACGGTCTATTCAGAGGGTAAGCGTTACTTTTATAGATTACAGCCCAATAAATGAAGAGCCTAAATTTAGATTTCTGTGCTTTAAATACCTGCACTATAACTTCCAGAGTATCAAGAATGATAAGGTTGGCCTCGGTTGCCAGATTGCCATCTATTAATGCCTCGTGTTCCAGCTCTGCCCTGGTTCTGCAAAAAACAGGTAACACATTTAAGAATTAGTTTATTCTGTATGTGGGAAAAAAAAGGAAAGGACCCCTTGATTGCTATATCATCTTGCACGAGCATTCAAGGACATAGACGAAGTTTCACTCTGTATACAGGTCCAACGACACTATAGACATTCTTACATAATACAGATACAAAAGCCTGCTTAGGCATCTTTCATTGTAGTTTCAGTGTACAATGGGCCTAAAGGGAAGGAGGTGGTTTGTAAGGACTTGTATAGATTTATCTATGATTACACACCTATCTAATAAGACATCCTGGCTCCTCCTACTGCATGGAAGGTTTTCTTTAAACCTGCACAGCACACCGCTCATTCAAAACAAGCCACACACAAACTTCAACAGCATAAAGGTTGCAACACAGCGAGGGCAGAGCCAGCACCCAACCAAGCACCCCTAGCACAAGAGGCATCCATATAAAGCACACAGATTGACCATGGTTACAGGAGTAGGGTAGGGTTTGCAGGGGAAAAAACATCAATAGGCTAATATTCTGCACATGTGGAAGCTGGATTTGGATTCCAGCAATTCACACTGGCTTTAATAAAGAAACCAGGGTTAGTGATGCAACTAGTCTACAGCTAGTTTAAGGCATGGGAGCACGTTAAGAGAAGAAGAAAGTAATGCAGTGTTACTGTTGCCACCCTGAAGGTCATACTTTTCCAATAAGTGTTTCATTCACTTTATACCACAGCAATTTGCCAAGAACATTTTGTTTATTAATGAAAGGAACAGCACACTTTTGTGTGCAGTTATAAACTCTTGTTCCCTCATCATCCTCTTTTTTATTCTTGAAGTAATCAAGATTTTTTAAAAAAATGCAGCTTGTTAACATATAAAACCTGACGTTCCTTTACCTCAGAATGTTACGTAGCACTGACAACACATTCCTAAATTAATTTATGTAGAGTATCTGCAATAATTGTGTAGGTGTTAACCTTTTTAAGGTGGCACAAGCACATTATTAAAAACATATACGTCACCTATCAGCTTTCACTAGTCAGAGCTGCTAATTTTTTTTGGGTTCGAGTCTCGGGCCGGCAATACCACGAATGAGGTGCCCTTGAGCAAGGCACCGAACCCCCCAACTGCTCCCCGGGCGCCGCAGCATAAGTGACTGCCCACTGCTCCGGGTGTGTGTTCACGGTGTGTGTGTGTGCACTGCTGTGTGTGTGCACTTTGGATGGGTTAAATGCAGAGAACGAATTCTGAGTATGGGTCACCGTACTTAGCTGTATGTCACGTCACTTTTTCACAGAAAATGAATTAACTATTTCTGGCCAATCAGGATCGAGAATTCAACAGCGCCATGGTATAAATTATGATCAATTCTATTGTTTGTTATTAGTGGGTTTTTTTTAAATTGTAATGATTTGCACTAACCAGCCATAACATTACAACCACTGAGAGATTTCTCTCTTTAGATCTCTCTGATCAAGCGTCTGTGGAATTTTCTGGACAAACAAGTCCAATCCCTGGAGGCCACACCTCATAACATACAGCACTTATATGATCTGATAATGTCTTACTGCCAGATACCACAGGAGACCATCAGAGGTCTTGTGGAGATGATGCCTCAATGGGCCAAAGCTATTTTGGCAGGTGGTATCAATGTTAGCGTATAATGTTAGCCAATTAGCATATAATCGTTCTATCCAGTGTCACCCAGAAGAGGACACCTTCAACTTCATATCTGCTTCCTCAAAGTTTTCCCCTCATCTTGAGTCAGGGTCTGGCTTGCTCATTAGGGATCAAGATCTTGACCTTGGGTTTTGTAAAGCTTTATTTTTGGAATAAATCCCTAGTCAAAAACACTATACAAATAAAATGAAGGAAAGTCATCTCTCACCAACCACTAAAGTATGTTTCTACTACAGTATAATTCCTGATTTCAACAATTTTCTACATTCACAGCTTTAGATTTTACACTCTGTAACAGTGGCTGTAATCTAGAGATGCATTAGAAGCACAAATTTATTGGAATTCAGTTCTTGAACTCATAAACATCGGGACCATCTCTAATGTGGAAAAAATGACAATCACACCACACCACACAAGCAGCCACCTTTCACCTTCCCAAGCACACACACTAGTTACAAAGACACAGCAGTCCAGCTACAACCAGAGCACTTTAAGCATGAGACAAGAAGAGCAAGGGGGCAGGGAGAGAGGAGGGTGGTCCTTATACTCGAGGGGGTTAGCAGAGGGAGGTTGTTTAGATCACACTTCAGTTGTACGATACCTGACTGATCTGTGGCTCCTAGACACACAGTACACGAAAGAACAAGGTCAAATGGAGGGATTATTGAACAAAAAAAAAACTAGTTAAGGGAGTACAACGTGTAATAGACACAAGTGGACCTCGATTATAAAATAATGAATAAATGCACTAAATAAAGGTAAAGAAGAAGTACATGGTTCACCACTCTGACACAAGTCATTTTTACTTATTATGACGAGTATGATGTGAAGGAAACCTAATCAGTGACAGAGTTGATTAACTTTACGATTCATTTATTCGTATACCACAGCAAAACTGACAAATGATTAGAACTTTGATTTACTATAAAAGCAAAATTTGATCCATTTCTAGTTATATTCAGATACGAGTTCCTGCAATCATTTGATAGCTACAATATATATAAAGATAAGTTTATTTCCAAGATTAATTAATTTATAGATTAATTATTTTTTATTTATAATAATTTTAATCATTTCATAATAATAATCTCAATTTCTTTCAATGCAAGTGTTCAAAAAATAGTCTGGATACTCATTTATAGTTTTAAGAATTTTATCGGACTTATTTGCCCTTAAATTTGTCTTCATACCTTCTGACCAATCAAATTCAAGAATTCAGCAGTGCTGTGGTATAATACGTTTTGCTCGGAGTCAAAATAAATTTAATCTAATGGTTGTTAAATTCGACCTGATTTGATTTTTTGGGTTGTATTGTGTGGATAGAATGTGACTAAACATATCAGTGTGTAATTTACAGGTGGAAAGTAAAATGAGCAAAAAGAACAAAGCTTTGAGCCGTCATACTTGTCCATCTTTTCGCTGTTCTGGCGCCAGTGTGTCATGTCTTTCCTCCAGCGCAGGTTCTCTTGACTACCAAACGCACTGCCTGATGGACTCCGTTCTGAAAGAGTGAGAAGCTCACATTTCACAAAAAAAACAATGTTTTTATATAATGAGCTGTATTCTGTTGATGTTTTGTGGAAGCACATGTGTAACACATTAGTATAACACTATAGAGTACAGTTCAGGGTTATTAACAGTCCTGCAGTGATTTTGTGAATGACATGAGACTTGAGGTCCAAAAAAAGCTATTAAATGCAATGCCTGAACCATATTTTCCTCACCAGTCGAGGTGATACAAACATTTTAAAATTACAACAATTTAATATAAACTCTGTGTCTGCCGAATTACTACATAAATACAACTGTAACAAATAAAAACAAACGATGCAGCTGCCTAGTGATTGTGCATCAGGCACTTAATGTGACATTATAATTATTATATATATTTTTGATTTCATAAAGATGGTAAATTAAGATGAGAACGATCATAATCATTATTCCTAAGAGGTTCAGGGATATGACAAGATGCAAAAAAGCAAACAAGAACATAAGTTGTTTTAGGCATCTGGTTATTTCTGTTACACGATGTTGAAATTAATAAATTAAGAATTTCACTGCTCTTGTTTTTTTAAAGGGAGTTAGAATAGATGATCTGTTCGGATATTACCTAATCAGACCTCTTGTTAATGCATTTATTTCAACCAACCCTGTTTGCAATTACTCCTTATTCAATATTTTCCTAACTCTGGTATGATGAGAAACATCCAGCACGAACCTAACTGTCCTCTGCTGCGTCGCACCATTTCCTGCCTGGCTCCGATACTGCCCAGGATGGCTTCCTCCAGCTTGGCCTTCATGTCTTTAGACTTCTTAAAGGTTAAACTGTTCATGCGCTCAAATGCTTTCTTTCCCTGCATGAATAAAAAATGGGCCTTTTTGATGAGATGGATAAACAGGAAAAAAACATGGTTAATTTCATTTACTCATTACGAGTATTAATATTATGCACATTTACAACCCGACTTAATTTCTGACTGAATAAAACATGCTGTTTTAACAATTTCCAGATTTAGTGTTGTGAAACCTCACCTTGTACTCGAAGCAGGAGACACAGAGGTAAAGCATGTCCAGTAGGCGGTTGAGCTGAGACACAGACAGGTCAGTGAACCACTTCTGTAGCACCAGCTCGTCTGCGTTTTTCAGCACCCACAGCAGACAGATGAGCAGACTGCGACTGGACTCGGGAGAGAAGGTACCATGCTGACGGGTGGCCTGGGCGATAAGAGACACAGAGAGTGATGGAAGATGCTGAAAACCATCAAAGTTGATGGTCTGCCTTTTTTTTTTCTAAATATAGTGACCAAAATTTAATACATTTTTTAATTATTTATATTGGCCATGTTAAAATAATAAATAAATAACTGATGATCACTGTATTTTGTCTGTATTCTACATTCTGATTGTAAAGTGTGATTTTCTATAACAGCAGCTCTTCAAGGCAAGTCACTGGTTTGTATAAACTCATCATTTCTATAGCCACAGCTACTTGACAGGGACTTATCTATCAAACACTGCACATAAACAGAAGTAGGTGTAATTGTTCAAATAGTAAAGCTTTTTTTTAACATTTATTGAAGAAGTCTCCAGTATCAGCATTTGTAACAGAAGAAAACTATATACTATAAGCAAAATAAATGACATGATCCTTTAAAGTAATCATTGGTAAATTACTACAGTATAAGAGGAATATTGTGTGTGCTCTAAGTGTGGTGTGATTGAGATTGCCAACGCAATTCTAGAACCAAGCAGATATCAGATATTTATCTACCTGTGGGTTAAGCAGGAAACTACTTGGCCGTGACATCTGAGGAACAGAGGTGCCTGCTATTGCCATGGCTACGCTCTGACTGATCATGCTATTGCCCTCAGCTTCCTGTTCGTCTACTCCAAGACGACCCCACTGGTTATGAGACTCTATAACAGAGAAGAAAGTAAAACCACAATACCAGATTCAGTACTCTGTAAAATGATGCACCATGTTCTACACATTCAGCTGTTTAATCCAGGTTGAGTAGCAGTGGCATGGAAAACGTGAAGCTTGAGTCATGTCAGATTAATCAGGTCATCTTGGTTATCTGACAACAACAGTCAATAAAAGAATTCTAAACATACCCGTGAAGTCATGGAGCTGAGGCAGGGTCTCCATGACAATGCCAATGAGAGGTAGGTAGAGCATGGCAACCCTGGCTTTAACCTCAGGGTCAGCGTAGCGTGGGTCCGAGTCATGACTGGACAGTAGGTTATGGACCACACTGATCACCTTCTTATGCAGGCCAAACATCCTACAAGCAAAGTTGTCCATTTTAATAAACAATAAAAGTTATATTTTATAATGTCATTTGTTACAGTTAACTTTTCATTAACAGAAAATTTACAGAAATTAAGTGCTCATGATTTGCCTGCTGGATATTCACTGATTTCCAAACACTTCTGAACAACACACGCTACAATGAACTCTTTTTTTTGCTGATAATATTTCCAAAAAGTGGTTTTAACACTGAACAAAAGCAAGTAGAACTTAAAAGCAGTGCCTCTCGGCTAACAAAAAGTATAGTACATACTCTTTTCTAATTTAGGTCTCAAATACAAATATAAAATCTAATTTAAACAGGGTGGAGCAAAACTATTTCAGATATTTGACCTTGCTGTGACACTGTTTAGATTAATTCCAAGATCAAATCAATTCCTCTGCTGGATACACTGGTAATTCCATGTAATTCCTAAAAACATTCAATCCCCCATTCTTCTGATGAACCAATGCGAATTTCAGATAGACCTGAAAATCGTGAGAACAGCAGAACCTTGCTTTTTAGTTTTAGTTCACCAATTTCAAAGACCACTAGAACAATAGAATGACTGAATTATCATTCCAGTGCAATTATCAACAGTGCCATTGATATGGTCAACATGGACAATGCAATAAAATTACAGATGACAACATGCTAAAATTAATCTTCAATATTCAAACACTAAAGTGAAGTAACATGAAAAAAAAAAATCCCTCTAATTCTAGGCAACAAGCCACAATTGAAATTTCCACTGATTATTAAACAGAAAAGATAAAGTTGTGCTGTGTTCAAGTCAAGTGATAAAAATCCTAGTGCTTATACTTTTTATACATAAGATACATAAATCGCTCTTATTTCTGCAGCTACCGAATGTCCTGCAAAGCGAAGTTTTGCTTTTGAACAAGCACAATGTGAATCAACCAGCCTGTGTGTGTTAAGATGAGAGTGTGTATTGTGTGTATTCGTGTGTGTAGTTACAAGGCAACCGTTAAGCACTGAATTCTGTTATCCCCACACCCATATCATAAGCCAATCATAAGCAGGGAACAAAAATCTGGAATCTTTAGTACTAAACTGGTGATAAGTCATGTACAACATGTTTACGCATATCAGACAAGACAGGATGTAAAGCACTGTGATGAAGTGAGATGAGATGAGACGAGACGAGACACACACCAGTGTACTGACCCATCAGCCTCTGGGTCCAGAATAACGGCAAGTTCAGTTAGAACCAAACCTGCCAGGTAGTGCTGTTCTCTAAAGGGTACTGACAATTCAAACATATTCGCAATCTTCTGGTCTTGCACGTGGGTGGAGAAGCCAGAGCTCTGAGAGGGGTGAAAAAAAGAGAGAGAAAAGATGTAGCGGTTAAATTATTGTTGGCTGGTACATTAACCATGTCGTTCATATATAGAAAAGATCGGGGGGGAAATAAGCTAAATAAAAAAAGATTTATTTCTCTGATAATTAGTTTGACCCAACTTTCAGATGGAATAATTGATTGATGCCCCTTTTCCCCCCGAGGCAGTTTGAGTGCTGGTTCGGAGCCAGAGCCTAATTTAGAACCAGTTCTTTCTTTTTGACAGCCAAAGCACCGGCTCTGAACCAGGAAAAGTGGTTCTTAAGTAGCACCAAAACGTAGCTGGTCTAGACTTAAGAACCGATTGCGTTTGGGGCTGTGGGTGGGGCTACTGTTAGGGCATTTGATAATGTACTTTACGTATACTAATGTTTAATACACTTTTACTTTACCGCGATATGATACATTATCAGCACACATGATAGTAGGTAGCTACATGCTAAGGCTAACTTTTTTCTGTGTTAATGATAAAATAACGTTATGTACTTTCTCGATTACAGCCTCCGTTTATACAGATTACATGGAGCTGCACGTACACGTTGGATTCACCGCATTTAGGTGCCAATGTAGGTTCACAAAGCCATGAGCATTAACAGTAAAGCAACATGCACCATTGTTGATGCTGTGTTTGCCACTGCTGCGCTAACGTGGCTGGGAAACGTGACAAGTATACAGTGACGTCAGACTCGGCTCTGTGATGGCTCTCTAGCCGGTGGAAAGGCAAACCGGTTCTTAGAAGGTTCGCCAGTGAAACCAACTTTGAACCAGCACCAGTGCTAGCTCTGAACCAGCACCCGGTTCTTTTTGGTGGAAAAGGGGTATTAGAGATCTTTCCATGATGTTTTAATGTGATTCGATCGAATGTGTGCTCTCCACATGCTGACACTACGGTTAGTGAATCTTCCTGTGGCTGCGTTACCTGTGAGGTGGCAGATGAGACGGAAGGAGAGGGCGAGGCTGGAGGAGTGAGCAGACTGCAAGGTAGGTTCAGCGTGACGTAGTGCTCATGGCTACACACGATCCTGAGGAAGTCAAGCCTCAGAGACTCTAGGGTGGGGTTCTGCAGAGCATATAACTTGCTGGACACCTGGTGGGAAAGTGAATAATAGTGAATTAATAGAAGATGCTACAAATTGTGAACTAGAACTACTAAACAGGAGGACCTCAAAAGATTACACACACATTTCCATTTAAGCTTTAACCAGAACCGGTAACAGTTTAGAAAAAACGAAGTACCTGTTTCCAGTACGTCTTGATGAGGCAGAAGACGAAGCCCCTGTCCATGACAGACAGCAGGTCATTAAGGAAGAAGGCCAGACTTGTGTTGAGCCTCTCTACCAACTCCAAATCCTGGCACAGCAGAAACAGAAAGAAATGCTTACTGTACAGTGAACATCCATAAGAAGTCTACAACCTAATACTTCATTTAGAACCATTCAGTATTTAATATGAATGGCCTTTCAAACAAATAAAACATTATTGTGCTCAGACTTTAGCAAAAACTATTATGCGAAGAATATAACACAGTAGGATGTGTTGTTACAGGAACATAATCAGGGAGAACATGCAAACTGTGCACACAGGGTGGAGGCAAATATGCCAAAGAAAATATACAGTAGTAGCATATCCACTTACCTTTTGGAAGCGTGAGACGATGTCCCCTGCAATGGTGCTAACTAGAGCGGTGATATCGTCCATGAAGCGCTCAGGAAACCGGTTCTTCCTGGGAGACTCCAGACGGTCAGTGAAGTACAAGTGGTGGATTATACTTTTAACCTGAAAGTGACAAAGCGACGGATTTAAATGACCAAAAAGAGACTCTACAACAGGCAAATCAAGAACTTTGATCTCATGGAAATCTAATTAAATAATCAACATAATGAAGACAGAGCAAGAACGTGTATGTAGTCCATGGAAATTTCATGAAAGCATTTAAAAAAATAAACCTATCACTCAGACTGAGCTTGATAAATATTTATTCTTATATTATTACATTCTATAGTGTGTGTTGCATGTGTCCACACAAACACAAAAACACATGCAAAAAAAACAAAACCACACACTATATTAAGCTGATATTCTCCATAGAACTCAATGTAAAAAAGCTTGAAAATAAGCTTCTTTTTTGCACAGGCCTGTGTACTGTATATCAGTAATAATGCAACCTTTTGGGCAACAGTAAAAATTTTACCTCTTCACAGCTGAGGGAACCATAAACAAGCAAGAGTGCATAGTTTATTGATGTCATGGCCATGCAATGAAAAAAATGTGGTAAAAATAATGGCAGTCAATGCGGCTGTGAAAAGTAAATGAGGGAGAAATTGTTTTAAATCTGATGCTGCACAAAAACTAACAATGCATAAAAGCCAATGTTGTTAGAAATCTTTGAGATATAGATATATAGATATATATATAGATATATATATAGATATATATATATATATATATATATATATATATATATATATATATATATATATATATATATATATATACATATACATATATATACATATACATACACACACACACACACACACATACAAGACTGTGATAAAAGTTAAAAAAAATCTAGTTCAATTTTTTTATATAAATAATTGTGTATTTTTATGCAAATTAATGATGTCATTAACTAAATGGGTAATTAAAAAGTATAATTGTTTTTAATACTTAGTAGTTTTGATTAAAACTGAGGTTTAACAGATTTATGCAAACAATTTGAAAAAAATATTAATCTGATATATTTTTATATAAAATTAATTTAGTGGCTGTTTTCAGCCACAGACTAAACATAAGGGTGTAAAATTTGAATACAGAAAATTATAGACCTGGTGAAGAATTTTAAATCCGCTTTCCAAAGTACATGGTGTATATACACAGAGAAAGATATGGGCAAAAAACTGTCAAACTATGTCCCCTAATGGACGAAAACTTCCAGAGCGGTTCATTTCCACACAACATATTCATGAATTCGCATGTAAAAGATTCAGTTCATTCAACATTCAATTAATGTGAAAATAAATAATTCTTAAGCGAGAGAATAATCTGTGAGAATCCATATAAAACTTACGTTAAAATAATAAAATGCAATAAAACTAATAATTATTAGTAACCGTCATGGTTTTTATACAAAATCATGTGATCATTATTTTCCCCATTATGATCATCAATTATTATAATTCTTACCATGAGCTCAAAGAAGAACCAGGCCTGTTGAAGAGCTCCTTCTCTCACACTGCCACTGCTCACCACCCACTGCAGTGCCAGTTCCTCATGAAAGAGCTAAAGAACACCAGCAGAGCATCAAAACAACATCAGCTACCAGCCGTGCACCATAAACATCACCTCAACTAATTAACACGTTACTTGGTTAGAACACTACTATAGGAAATGAAACAGGCCTTTGACATAATCCTTTTGGCTGCTGCAAAAAAAGTGGATTAATTAAAAAAAACAAACAAACAAAATAACAAACCAAAACAAAAAACAAAAACATACACATTCACACACTTGGTTTCACCAAACAGCAGGAGTGTTACATCATTCCATCAACATACAGCATTCACAAGGAGACACAAAATCAGCATCCACAAGACCACAACCACCACACCAAACACCATCCAATCAAGAGCAACAGACAAGACACAGGCGGAGGGGGCGGTTGAGGAAGCGGCTGTGGCTCCTCCCACCACTGTGTCGGGTCTCTACCTTTTTGGTCGGCAAGCGTCCTGTTAAAGTTTGCAAGAAACTGGCGCTCTCAGTGTGCGATGACATGCGATTGCCACTGCGCTCCATGGCCTATGGGTGGGGATGAATGGAAGGGTGACAACACATTAGTGTGAAGGACAGGAGAGTGTGGTGCTATCTGCTAGTCAGATAGACACAACTATACACACACACGTACACACACGCCCACACACGCACGCACAAAGACAGACAAAACACAACCTGGTTAAGCAGATTAATTCTGTATGCTAACATACTTCAAAGTCTATAATAATAATAATAATAATAATAATAATAATAATGTTCAATTAAAGTCATAAGAAATAATAACAATAATAATAATAATAATCATCATCATCTGAAAGTAAAAAGAACAGTAAAACAATGACTACACTTACTAGTATTACCGTCCAGTAAGACAGTACACTCAGATTTATACTGTGCAGTAAAGATAATCTAGCTTTGTGTAATCATTCGATCATTCATAATTTTCAGTTTTTAGAATTTAAAATAAAAACTGAAAAAACAAAAGGAAATGTGAGTAAATTATGAGTAACTAACTAAATTTCACAGGACAAAAATCACACAAAAATCCAAAGAGTATTTGTCATTTACTCACTTACACAGACATGTGCACGCACACATACCCACACACACATATACCCACACACACCCATACCCACACCCACACACATACGCACACTTTACATGCAGCATCTCATGACATGCCGCAGTGAGAGAGAAAGTTGGATTAGTGCTTTTGTGGCCATGCAGTGCTCACAGTGTGAGGAAGGCAATGTAGAGAGAGAAAATGGGAGTATTTAGCAGTGGAAAAAATGAAAGAAGAATAGAAAACATATGAATGAAGGGAACGGCAGGAAATGGATGAACCGCTCAACCACTTTGGGCTACGATCAATTAACGTAAATCCAAGAAACCCAATCGTGCTAATTATATCCGGCTACAGATTAAAGCCTGATTTATGCTTCCTTCTGAACAAGTTGGACTAAGCCTTCGAAGCGTGGTGAAAGCTCTGGGGAAAAAAATCTCCAAAATCGCATCATACAAACTATACCGTGACTCCATGTTACGAACCTTGACCTTGTATCTCTGACAATCTCTGTTTTATCTTGGCAGCGCTGGGCAGCTGTCATCATCTTAGTAATAATGACTAATCTATTAGCTTCAGTTGATTTCCCACAACACATTCACTTCATTTCTCAAAAATTCTGTTAGCTGACACCAAAATGTTGTGGTTATAAATGTATTTAAAAGAGATTTATGATGTTTTATTCACACAGCTTGTACACCACGATCTGAAAATAAAATAATTTTATTTCTGTAGGTCACTACTGTAATTGATCATTAAAATAGATGAACCTACCCTGGTTTAGGGTTGCAAAGGGGCGGAAAGTTTCCGGTAAATTTCCGGAAACTTTCCACGGGAACTTAATCTGGGGAATTTTGGGAATATTCAAAATTGGAAACTTTACGGGAATTTATGGAAATTTACAGGAATTTATGGGAATTATTTAGAAATATAGGGAAATGTATATAAACTATATCATATACAAACATAAATAAACATTTTGTTTGGTCATAAGCAGACGTGCATGCAAGGTAATACAAATTTTAAAAATGACGTCTTGACTGATTTAATTGTAAGTAGAACTTTGACTGATTATTTCACTGAGTAACACAAAAGCAGTGTGCTGTGTGCAAGTGACCGAGGAAAGCAGGGTACAAAGTCAATTTAAATTGCATTAAATCTTATTGTTTTAAACAAAATTATGCTGCAAGATTTAACTACATTTAAGTTCCTTGTTATAGGCAACTCTGCATTTTTAAAAAATTCCCAGTTTATTTCCATATATTCCCGTTAATTCCCATATATTCCCATTAATTCCCATGGAAAGTTTCCAGCCTTGAAAATTCCCGGAATTTTGCTACCCTACCCTGGATTGCTCTTCATTAGGGTTTTTCTCTTTCAGATACGCAATGAAGCTGTTTCTTATGCTTCAGTTTTTCTAAGCATAAACCAGTCAGACTTCGGTAACAGTTCGTCTGTTGTGGTTTTTGCGATCACACGCATTTATGTAAAATTATTCAGCGTTTTGTCAGAAACTAACTAGAGGGATTGCATAGAATAAAGCAGAGAGAAGTTTTTCTTGGTATTTATCCTCGCTGCTACTATTTAGCTAACTGAAAACACCAAAACAGAACGTATATAGATGAACGAAGCATGTGCCTCTTCTCTCAGTGTCAAATTACAAACAGATGTTAAGGGTCTACGGAGACAAAAACTTAACTTAAAGCACCGCTAACAAAAAACATCCTTTTAATTATTTTAATTGTAGCCTGTTAATGTTTCACTATTAAAAGGTAACTGTTTCACACCTCATTCATCCATGAGTCAAGGGAACAAACCTGGGAAGTGGGCAGGTAGAGTAGAGTTGTAGTTGATTGGTTTCATGTGTCTCAGAGGAAGTAAGAGTTAACCTTCACCTTCTCTAGCTGTTATCTGTTGCATGATAGGGGAGATCTGGTTGGTGGGAGGCCATTCAGTAACGTTTTTTTTTTTTTTGCTCATCTGGTTATTTGTAATCAAAGAATTTTACGTCATTAGGTATTTAATTGGCTTTAGGCCATCAAATTATTCCTAATGATTGAGGATGGGTTTTTAAATCTAGGTTTCAACAACATCATTATCTCAGTTGAAGCAACGGCAACAAAGACAACCGAGCTTTTTCCCTATAATACCTGCTGTATAATATTCCACCAAAGACCCTTTAACTATCCTGTAAGGTCATGAATGGTCATGGTATTGAGAAGTCTTCCTAAGGCTGCTCTCAGAAGCACTTCTGATGAAGCATAAACCAGGCATAACATTCTGCTGGTTAGTTTTAAACTTGCTTAGATTTAGACCAACGGCGGTCGATTTACATTTAAATTTCATTTAAAACTAATCAGCCATCTACCATGACATTCCTCATATTGTACGTTTGCAGGAAAAACTACTCAACAAGTCTCTTTATTAAGCTGATTAACTCGTACTGACTAGTTGGAGTAGCCTGGTAAAAAGATTCTGAACCTCAAAAGCATTCACTCTTGGAAAGACTTTTTTTTAGAGCTCCAGTTGGTATTTCTTGATGACCTGCTAAGATTAAATCCATCAAAACATACTGCTTGCTACGTAAGTGTACGGCTCTGTGATAAGCAGCACACAATACGTTAAAGGCTTGTGAGGATCCGTACGTTTTCTACCAGGCTGCTGGTTGAGGGCTGTGCTGGATTTAATCTACAGATTTTTGTTGGATGAGGACATAAAACCTTAAAATAAATAAATAAATAAATAAATGGGGATGTTTTCGTGTATTGGACAGGTATGTGAGGTGATTTATTTTTCTTTGTGTTTTAACGGGATTGGATTATTTTTTTAATGACCTGCACAGTATCGGATGCCGAGCCAGGGCTGGTCCCCCAAGGGCCACTCTTGCAGCCCATGGTGTGCACCCAGGAGTTGGAGCGATCTAAGCCCTGCGAGCCAAAGGGGAGGGAAGCAAAGGTGTCACAGGCAGGAGCAAGCAAGCAAGGGAACAGTGACAGGTCAAAATTTACAGTTCAATGCCATGGGTAAATAAAAGGGATTAAAGTCACTCAGTTCAAACATCAGCACTTATAAGTCAGCACTTCAAACATCCGACACCGAGCTTTTTCAGAAAGATGGTTAGATTAGAATGTAAGCGATTAAACAGGATTACAGATTTGGGTTTGGAAAGAAACAGGGTCAGATTCATACAATGCAAGTCAACAGTGCAGAAAAAAGAAGTTAGATCGTTGTCGTTTATGGCTGTACGATCACAGTTTCCATTTAAAACAGTAAGCAAGCTGAATTTGGCTATTCTTGGCTAACTGGAAACATGTAACAGCATTTAGGTAATACCATTCCATCACAGACAGACCTATGAGGATAAAAGTGGAGCATGCATAAGCAGTAACTGGACATCACACAACATGAGATGAGCATTTCTTGCCATTCCAAAGACAAATATTAAGGTTTCGTGTAATAAAAACTTCATCTTATTTCCCTGATCACAGATAACCTAGATTTCTGCATGAAAAAGGGCTTTATGCATGACATTCATTCCTCAACACACATGACGTCTACAATTTCTTGGTTTCTTCCAGGTTAACGGTACAGCAGTTATACAGATAAGATGTTCCAGCTGACTGTTTGCCATACAAGTGAACTATAGCGTTGAACTGTGACTGCAATGAGTTTAGTCAGCACTTCAGGAAGAATCTACAGCATTCTGTAATGACACTGCGTGCAGTGATTCATCCTCGGCACAGCAATCCTATATTAATAAACTCAGCTCCAGCAGCCATAAAAACGCTACTGGACTAAGTTATGAACTGTAATGCCTACCAAATGAAATTGGTAAATCATGGTCACATGATGCTGACAAGTTGATGTTAGAAAGCTAATAAAAAATGCAGACAGTCGAGTAGGATCTGTGTTAGAAAGTGCATTATGAGACACACGAGAATCTCTCAGGACATCAACCTCAGACGCAGACATTCCTACCTTCGTGCCGATAATGGAACGAACTTCGTCGTCAGGAGACGTAGGAGTGCCAGAGATGTCAGGGTTACTGTTGCTAAGGCTACGGGAGCGGTTGAGGTTGAGGCTCGCTGGCCTGATGGCAGAACGAGCCATAGTGGCATAGTGTACAGAGCCGCCCAGGCCTCCAGGACCTGTTGGCATGAATACATGAGAAGAAGAGAGTTAGGAGAATCTCATCTTAACAACAGCAATTTCTATAAAACTTTGCATATATTCAACATGCTTTTGTCTGTGATCCTGACAAAAATTGAAAATGTTTCAAATCTCACCCAAGATCGAAAATATATAATCTTCTATTTTTCCTTTAACCTATTAACATCCACAACTGGCAAAAAGTAGTAAAAGCACCAAAAGAATTTATATTACAGGTGGAACGGGGAAGAAAAGCACTAGAAAGCTTTTCTTCTGTTCTTTCGCAAAAGTTGCCACAAATATGTAGGCATAGAATTTCATCTGAATGTCAAGTCAAGTGGCTTTTATTTCATTTTGACTATATATAGCTGATGCAGTACGCAGTGAAATGCGAAATAAAACACATAGAACTACATAGAACACAGAACTAAAGACAAAGTGTCTAAGGGGCTTTTTATACCTGGTCACTTCATGTGTTTTCTGTGATCAGATAGCTATCCGATCGTAAAAAGACCAGGTCTAAATGCCCTCCGAAACTTCTTTTTTTGTTTTGCGGCTGCATTTCAGATGAAACCGGACAGGTGTAAATGAATGTGGTTGTTCAAGCCACATACGCCAGCGCTATACTCCTCCCAAACGGAAGTACGTCACTTGCAAGTGACTCTCTAGTCGTGCATCGCGCCAGATCAAATAACATGGATGACACGCAGGGTTGCAGCACAAACAGTAAATGCTGTTTTTGTAGCATAACCGTCATAAAAAGTTTTTTCGTCTTCTTTTTGATTGCATTCTGAAAACCGCATACACCAAAGCGTGTTCCATTTCAATTACCCCGGAAATGAGGTCAAATATATTTGCATTTTGGGCGGGAGTAGAAAGATCGGATTGATATCCGATTCGCATTTATGTGGCCTAATGTAAATGGAACGGTTTTAACAAATCAGATAGCTATCGGATCAGAGAAAACACATGAAGTGAAGAGGTGTAAAAAGGCCCTATGTGAGCATGTGAATGAATCTTACATCAGGAGACAGAATGGACAAAGTGAGGTTTATAAAGACATGGTTTTAAAAACAAAACTCAAGTGGGCTGCACAGATCACTGACCTCAACCCCACTGATCACTATTAGAATGAACTGCAACACTGACTTCACCCAACATCTCTTCTCCTGACATCAGTGCCTGACTTTTGTAATGCTCTTGTGTGAGAATGAACACAAATCTTCATGACCATGCAACAAAATCTAGTGGAAAGCATTCCCAGTAGAGTGGAGCTTATTATAACTGGTGAGGAGGAAATGTGAAAATAAGGCATGATGGTCGAGTGTCCACTCACTTCAAAAGATCATCCGGAGCTGTTTGTACCATGGAAAATATCATTCAGAGGAAAATGTAAATGATTATAACTGGTGAATTTCCCACAGAGCAGAAAGAAGGCTTACCTGGGGAAGGGGAGTTAGGGTCCATGTTGGGCAGACGGAAGACGTAGTGAATGTAGGAAGAGAGAAGGCTGTTGCGGCCGTGCATGTCTTGGCTGGTGTCCAAATATTTATGCAGACGGTTTACTATGGATGCCATTGCCTCGAAAGAAGCCTGGCCAAGATTGACTGCAATAAGAAATAAATAAAAGGAGGAGTAGAAGAGGAAGAGAAAATCGTAGATTTCAATGTCTGGTAGTCGTAGAAGATATAAATTTGAAGATTATGAGTACACCGCTGTTACCGATCTGTCCAGCGATGACAGGCGGCCGCACCACCAGTAGCACCAGCTTGTCGAACAGCAGGTGGAGGAAGCGCACTACTGGTTCCAGCTGAGAGGAGCTCAAAGCTGCTATACTGCCCTTCAGCTCCGCTTCCAGGCTGTTCTCCATGATCCGCATATCTCCGATCCTCACTGGGAACATGTGCTCATCCAGGGCATGCACCAGCGCAAAAAACTTATCCAGATACTGGTCCTGAGTGGAGAAGAGTCGGTACAGCTGTGTTCTTAGTCATACGCAAAATAGAGAATACGAAATGTAAGAACTAAGAGTACCTGTGTGTGGACAGTGGATACGGCTACAACCTCGACGTTAAACACTCCTCTGTGGTTATCGACCCATTTCATACCAGGGAGAGGAACCTTAAAAAATAAAAAATAATAAAAATAATACACAAATCAAGATGAAAGTATAAAAAGGATGATGTGAACATGGCTGTTATAAACTGCTGATGAACTACATATAAACTGCATTTGGCTGATGAATTTTATTTTCCATAAATTAAAATAAAATAAACTGGTTACTGAAAATCTGTGAAAACCTGACATATAAAAAGTGTTTTTTAATTTGTCTTTATTTACTTTAAAGAAAAGGAAAACATATTTTTGGTGTATAAGCTGCAATACATGCTAGAGGGCAATAAAAATGCATTTTAGATATTAATTATACACTGATTACTAATAATTCAGAATAGACAAACCACAACACCAAAACTAAGTAGCTAGTTAGAAAAAGAATCAGTTCAAAGGAAGCCTTTTCTAAGGTGCTTTTTACACCTGGTCACTTCATGTGTTTTCTGTGATCAGACAGCTATCCGATCGTAAAAAGACCAGGGGTCTCATTTATAAAACTGTGTGTAGGATCCCTACTAAAAGTTTACGTACGCCCAAAAGCCAAAAATGGCGTACGCCAAAAAAAATTCCGATTTATAAAACCGTGCGTACGCACTCCTCTAAGCAATGTTCCCTTTATAAATCACAGATCACCCACAGATGTGCGTACGTGAAATCCCGCCCTGTACACGCCCATTTTTAACCAGTCAATAGTCAATGCAAATCACTGCGCGGGCACGAGAGTGGACCTCGTTATAATGAGTTTCCTCTGCGCTCTGCGGGTTTAAAAATGGGGTGAGGAGCCAGCGTCTCAGGGGGTAGCCACTGTCGCCTGCAGGTTATAATTATATTAAAAGCAACATTGTTATAATTATATTAAAAACAAAATTGTTACAGTTTCTACTTTTTAATATTGTTAAACTCACCAAGAAGCCAGCCATCACGTACTGCGCCTGCATTTAGTCTGTTCCCTACACTGTTATGTGTCAAGATAAAGGAATCATGTGTTGAACCAGGCCAGCGTGCCACAATGTTTGTGAGGGTCATGTTGGAGTCACATATGATTTGCACATTAATAGAATGCACATGCTTTCTATTAACATAAGCAAATTCATTTTCAGATGTGAACTTATAGCAACATGAGCGCAGTCAATTGCGCCGATTACATTTGGGAAACCAGACATTGCTGCAAATTGCATTTTAATTTCGGCCTGTTCTCGCACAGTGTAGGGGAACCTGACGTATCGACCTTTTTTCGACGTATCGATATTAAGTATACCATTCAAAACGACAGATATTATGGCACTCAGGGACGGCTGTGATATACCAGACCTATAGGGTGAGATGATAGATTCCAATAGAATTATTTCATATACAGAAAGATCTTAGACACAAAGTTGTGGATTACTTATAGTTTTTTTTATATAAATAATTTACCTGTCTGCCAATTCTCGCTGGAAACAGCCGGTTGCCAAGAACCCCAGAGTGGTGAGGACTTGTATTTGGACTGGGATGGCATGGTTCCGGCGTGTTGCCCTCTCTAATACTGGACCCAATTCAACACATAGATCTAAGAGCACAGCTCTAGGGAATCTAAATCGGCTTATTAGCCAGTCATCATCATGGCCAGTCATCATCATGGTCCCTGAAAACTCGTTCTCTCCTTATTCTGCCATTGGCGTAATCCTCCAGCAGTGCCAGCAGTGCCATCACGAAGCATTACATACCCGGGTCACCGGAGGATTTATATGTTTCTAGCGATTAGACTGATCGTTAACACCTTGACAAAATCACAGAATTAATTTGTGGGCAAAAATTTAAGACGAAAATGTTATAGTGAAGACATACTTCCTCATGACGGTTTTGTAATGAACACCGTAATAGTTAGGACCGATGATGAGTAGCGATTGTGCTTCATGACTGTATTTGCAGACTTTGACATTTTGATAGCTATATGTACATTAAGAAAAATAATTCGTTTTTACACTGTGTTCTGCAGTTCTCTAATAAAAGGGTATTTCATGCTATTCTGTATCACATGTAGTCGCGCCGTCTCCTCCTGCGCTCCCGTTGTGGACAATGTGACTGTAAGGCAGTGCTGATTATTCATTCATTCATTCATTCATTCATATTCTACCGCTTATCCGAACTACTCGGGTGACGGGGAGCCTGTGCCTATCCTCAGGCGTCATTGGGCATCAAGGCAGGATACACCCTGGACGGAGTAGCGCTGATTATTATTATTATTTTATTTTTAATACATTTTGAATTACGTTTGGATTTTACTAGATGTATATAGCCTAAAACAATCGGCACAAATAACACTGTTGGATTTAATCCTAATGATAATGTGGATATAACGTATGAAATGGAGTGAAAATTAAATGTCACTAATTCTTATAATCGTTCTTCTCACATGTATTTTCTACAATCTAACTTCAGTTCACGACCTCACCATCTGTGTCGCCAATTCCCTTTGTCTCCAGAAGGTGCGTACGCACGTCTAAAAGTTTGCTTAAAGGTGCGCACATTTTCCCGTCAACTTTGTTTTTTATAGATCACAACCTTTGCGCGAAAACTGGCGTACGCACGTTTCCAGCCCCGTTTTGTGCGTACGCACGCTTTATAAATGAGACCCCGGGTCTAAACGCCCTCCGAAACGTTTTCGAGATGCATTTCAGATGAAACTGGACAGGTGTAAATGAATGTGGTTGTTCAAGCCACATACTTCAGCGCTTTACTCCTCCCAAATGGAAGTACGTCACTCGCAAGTGATCTTTCACCCAGGTGTCTCGTTGGGTCTTAAAACGCACTGCTGCCGCCAGCGAAAATGCAGCAAACAGTAAATGCTGTTTTTTGTAGCATAACCGTCATAAGTTTTTGCTTCATGTTTTTGATTGCATTCTGAAAACCGCATACACCAAAGCGTGTTCCATTTCAATTACCCCGGAAATGATGTCAAATATATTTGCATTTTGGGCGGGAGTAGAAAGATCGGATCGATATCCGATTCGCCGAGACGCATTTATGTGGCCTAATGTAAATGGAACAGTTTTAACAAATCAGATAGCTATCGGATCAGAGAAAACACATGAAGTGACCAGGTGTAAAAAGGCCCTATGTGAGCATGTGAATGAGTCTTACATCAGGAGACAGAACAGAATAAGACTGTGGGGGTTTTTCCAGAGACACCGGCAGGCAGAAGTGGCCCGTTCTTAGACGTCCGTTCTGCAGCATAGGGATCCACTGGAACAGAAAATGAGGAACGGGAGAACGGGTTTTACAATTAAACTTAGTCAAACGTGCTTCAACCATGTAGATGTGAGTGATGATGTGCGTACCGTGTATCCTACGGGTGTCTCGAGAGGAGTGTTTTGTTTCTGTTGACAGCTGACGTGGTAGAATGTGAACAGGATGTGATGGTGGTCGTTCAGGGAGGCTGGCAGCTTAATTTTGATTTCATCATGGAAATCTGGAGAGCTGGAATTAAAGAAAAGCCTCAAATATCTACTTTATATATACAACTCTGGTTTATTTGCAAGTGACATCAGGTTTCAAAAAAAGAAGGAAAAAAAATGGCTAATAAAAAAATTCAAGACACAAAAATAAAAAAAAATAATAAAAAAAATCCACCGGAAATATTTAACTATAAAACCTTTTCCCAAAATGGCTGCTTCTGTTCAATACAGTGTAATATAATGTAATGGAAAGGAATGCAGGTAAATCAATAAATGCAAAGAATTTAGCAATGAAAATGTCATGAACTGTTTCAGATGAACTGCAGTTCAGAGTGTGTGCTGGGGTGACAGAGATTGTAATATTTACGCTCTCACAACTTCCAATAGCTTCCTGAGTGTAATATCAGCTGATAAAGTTTAAAACCTAGTGCCATCTTCTGTGATTGGGTCTTGTGAAATAAAGATGACAGGGTTCACTAGAACAGCACAGAACATGAGGACAGTCATTAAATAATCTCTTTTCCACAGCAGCACAATATTCATTGATTGTATCTCACCGGTTGTGATAGACCACCGCAGTGTATGCCTCTTTTGAAAACTCTCCACAGCTGGATTTACCAAAGATTACCTAAACAACAAGAAAGCAGTAAGTATGGATTGATGTAGCTTGAAATTTTAATTTTTGTTTGTTTTATTCATTCATTAATGGTGCTTTATGTAACGGTTATAACGCGCAGTGATTATATATAAAAGTATCTCAGCCACAATCCAGAGCACAGGTTTATACTGTATTAATGCGCTCATTATTGTTTCTATAGCAACAACTCATTCACAAGGAGTGTACAGTATGAGCACCGCATCTAAAGTTAATGATGGAATACAAACATGGTCTTATTTAACAAAGAAAAGATGTAGATATGGTGATGATTACGGTAAGGAGTCTTCGGTGTCTGTGATTTCACTGGAAACATGTTTGAACGTTGGAAAGTCTACAGACAGGGAACTTTGCACTTTATAGTTTTCTCTGTAAAAAGCTGTAATTTTTTATTTTATTAATAAATATAATAATTATTCCAGAAAGGAAATGACTATTTATCACTAGTGTAACAACAAAAACTTCTAAATGCCTCTTGGAAATTAAACACAACTACAAATGGATATAAAGTATGATGTTTTAATTAAAAAAAAAATCATTAGCAAAATGCTGCGGTATAAGAGAAATAAAACACGCTGTAATTGCGCTTGGCATCTGGGTGAATATTTTCCTATAACAGCAGGACATGTTGCCTTTTATTCCTGACATAATTTACAAAGGCACCTTACAAGACAACTCAATATAGATGTGGAGTGCGTAAGTACACGCTCTAGTCATCTTGTGCATCATCACTTACAGGCATGGCATTGCTTTGGTCCTCCCCATTCATAAACTGCACCTTCACTGTGATGTTACGAGCAGAGCCTTGGCGGTTGGCGAAATTCAGACTCTGTGGGTTGATGTACAGCAGGTTCCTAATAAGAACAAAAAAAAAAAAAAAAAAAAACAAAGGAGAACGATGCTTAATTACCATGACTGCATGTCCTGAAGTGTTTATTCCACTTATATCAAATCATAGCATTTTTTATGTAATTTACTATTAAATAAAGATCACACATTATATGCAAGAAGCATTATTAGTTCCGGTTATCACTTACACATGCAGCTATAATCACTCAGACAATATACGTAGGTTATTAGCGAGAACCCACAGAATCCTCCGTCTTGAAGACTTTCCTTTAAACCGTTATAAAGCCTTAATACAATCTGTGAATGAGGGTTTTTACCATAGAATAATAGGAAGCAGCTTTTATTTCTCACCCACACATTGTTGTCCAGTGAAATTCTTTTCTCAGCGTATCCAAGCTATGCTCTGGGCTGCTGATTAAAGGATCTGCCACTGTTGGGCCCTTGAGCGAGGCCCTTAACCCTCACTGAACCTGCGCTCTGACCCTTTCCTAACTGCTACCAAAGTTGGGATATGCAAAGAAAGAACTTCCCTGTGCTGTAGTGTATATGTGACAAAATAAAAGGCTTTTATTTTACTTAAGGGCCCAACAGTGGCAGCTTGGTAAAGCCTCTTGAACCCCTGACCTTCTTATTAGTAACCCAGAGCTTTAACTGCTGAGACATCACTAATGTATTAAAAGCAGTTTAAGATAAAGCGGATTAAGATGAAGCTTTGATTTAAATCAGTACACCTGTCAGAGCTGCTGTTCTGTAAAATGAATCAACAGTGCTGTGGAATAATTTCATATATACATGAGTCTGATATTTAGCACAAGGTTTTACTGGATCTTTAATGTATTGCAATAATTACACTATGATCAGGGCATTCGTAAAATGACAAATCCTTGTTTGCCTGCAAAAAGCTTAAAAAAAAAAAGGGAGGGAACGGCTTTGGAAATGGAAACTGACTAAAAACTCAGAATAGACTCTGTGGTTTAGTGGAACATAGGACCTAAGGATGCTTCAGATCAGACTATACAGGAATGTATACATTGGGTGACAGGTCACAGAAACCACAATGACATGAAGCTCATCCCTCTGGGAGAAAGAGGGTCATAAACATTATCCACAAAGCACTCGTCTCCCATGCACTCACTGTCTCTCGCTCTCCCCGTATCTGATGCTGCTAACCACTTCAATGTCTATCTCACGCTCTTCCTGATCTGTTGCTCTGGAAGCTCCAAAAGCAAGAGGAACATTTGTGTTAGTTTATAGTTATAGCTGTTTAAACAAGACTAGATTTAATTAAACAAACATTATATTTATCATAATCTGTATCATAATCGTTTCTTTGTAATCTTGGTCTTTCAGATGCATACTTTCATCTATTGACAGACGCATGATTCTTATTAGTCAAAGAGATAAAAGTCTATCCAAAGTTAGGCCTCAGAGAGAGCACAGACACAGACACTCGCACAGACACAGACACTCGCACAGACACAGACACTCGCACAGACACACGCACAGACACACATAGACGCACAGACAGACACACACAGACATAGACACGCAGACAGACACAGACACACACACAGAAACAGACACGCAGACAGACACAGACACACACACAGAAACAGACACAAAGACACACACACAGACACGCACAGACACACGCACAGACACACGCACAGACACACACAGATGCGCAGACACAGACAGACACACAGAAAGACGCACACAGACAGACACACAGACAGACAGACACACACACAGATAGACAGACAGACACACTCACACACACACACTCTCACACACACAGATGAGTAAATAAGACCACTTTTTCTTTTTAACAGCAACAGCAACCTCAACAAGCCAAGAAACAATTCAAACTTTCTTTCCCAGGCAGGCAGTTACAGCAAGAAAGTAAAATGATCCCATAACAAAATCCTAGCTGAAGGTCTGCTACCCTTCGGCAATATATCAATAAAACAGGATTTAATACAATTCTTG
Source organism: Tachysurus vachellii (assembly GCF_030014155.1). Taxonomy (NCBI): domain Eukaryota; kingdom Metazoa; phylum Chordata; class Actinopteri; order Siluriformes; family Bagridae; genus Tachysurus; species Tachysurus vachellii. The sequence continues at coordinate 8,900,195 of NC_083463.1, forward strand.
AAAAATTGGACTGAACATATGACCATTAAACAGAAAAGACCATTCTTCTAAATCAAAGAAAAGCTAAATAAGACAAAGAAACTGAATGTTTACCGAGATATTTAGTGTGACAGTCAATCCTTTCCCTATTCTGTGGATTTTTCTTTCATATTTTGGATTGCTGAAATCTTGTTGGATATAAGGACACTGGGAGAGTCAGCGACACCACTTAGCTAAAGGAATACAGATTTTTTCCCCCCAATGTCTGCCCATTTTGACACACAGACACCACTGAAACATTCCTTTTTTTACTTTAAGACTGTAATAACTCACAGTGAACCTTGTTGAAGTTCCTAAAACTACCCCAGCACTTTTATTTTTACTTCTCTCCTCCAACATTGGTGAGGATCTTCACACGCATGTGGAATGCTGATTCAGCAGGACATTAAATCAAGCAAAGAGATGTAAAGTGTGCACTTTTATTATTAATTTCCACCCGACTTCCATCTCTGCAATGATGAGATCGACCAGCAAGATGATTCATTAGTGCTCCTGTGGCACTGCTTGATGCTGCACTGAAGCCACAGGATTGGTGAGATGGATTATGGATGTGTGGTGACAGGTTTTGGTGGGCTATAAGGGGGGTGGATGTGCATGCCTGCTATAATTTGTTTGCTCCATCCCTCTGGGGATGTTTTTTTCCTATGATAGTCGGGATCAGATACAGCTGCACAATCCGTTTAATGATCAACAAATTCTCCCTCCCCTTCTTGGCTAGGAGTATAAATTGAAGGTCGCCCGGCTTTGCATTCTGTTGCGCACACTACTGGGAGAGAGGAAAAGCAAAAGAAGCAAGGGAGAGAACTCGAGTAGAGATAGTAGATCAGATAGTGCCAGATAGTCAAAATGAAGCTTGTCTGCTTGTTCTTCCTGGGGAGCATGTGCACCATTAATGCGGCCCGTCGTGTACAAACAGCCACAGAGCCACCATTTCTACACAATCCACAACCGACCGAAGCAAAGTCGAGCTTTGCTATGTTGGACGACGTGCGGCTGCTGGCTAACGGTCTCCTCCAACTGGGGCAAAGCTTGCGAGAGTTTGTGCACAAGACCAAGGCGCAAATCAACGACATCTTTCAAAAGCTGAACATCTTCGACCGCTCTTTCTACCAGCTCTCCGTCGTGACCAGTGAAATCAAAGAGGAGGAAGAAGAACTAAAAAAAACAACCTCGTTCCTCAAGGCCAACAACGAGGAAATCAGGAACATGTCGCTGGAGATCAACTCCAAGGTCAACAACATTCTGCATGAGCGTGTGCAGCTTCAGAGCCAAGTCGGGAATCTGGAGGAAAAGCTGCAAGGCCTGAGCCAAAGCGTAGTCCCTTTAGAACAGCTCCAAGAGATCACTGCTCTGAAGGTAGGTCCATCAATTGTTTCCATAATTTGCAAGTTGCTAGAAAAAAAAATAACATTTGCAAACCAAACTGTAAATTAAAGAGAACTGAATTTTTTCCCACAGGATGTGATCGATACTCAAGAGAAAACCATCAAAGACCTACTGAATTCTGTAAAAGAACAGCATGAACAGCTTAACTCACAACAAAACAAAATCAAAAGCCTGGAGGAGAAGGTAGAGAAAAGATAAAACAACCCAAACAATCTGATCTAAGAGATGTAGCTTATTTCTGCTGAGCAAGCGAGGCTTACTTAATCTTGCTATGCTTTCTTACAGATTAATTACGACTTGCTACAAGACACCACTGAAAAAATTGCAGATTCCTTTCAAGAGGTTCCAAACCTTCTCAAATATCTGACAAGTAACTCAACCAACACAAGTACTAACACAAATGGTAAGTCGAGGGCTGCTACTCACTGAAAGTTCACCCTTTTGTGCTGTTCGGCATGGTATACTTATAACGAGTTTGTTACAGATCTTCCCGCAGACTGTAGTGAAGTGTTCCGTACAGGCCAGAGAAAGAGTGGAGTTTACCCAATCAAACCCAATGAGTCCGAGCCATTCGATGTGTACTGCGAGATCAGCTCGGGTAGGAGAACAAACACATTACAACCAACACCACTAGTAGGAACATTTTTCTATACAACTATTGTCCTTACATGTGGTTTCATTTCTGTGCATGCAAAAAATAAATAGCTTTCATTTAGATTTTTACTTCTTTTTTACTTTTTTATTTTTACCTAAAAAAATAAACCGTTTGATAATCTTTAGTTAGCACCATAAACATTTTCAGCAATTGGTTAGACTACTTTTGAAATATGTACGAGACTTTTTTTTGTAAAAACATTTTCTCTTTCTAAAATATTTTTACACCTTTATCCTAAATGACTGGTTTTGCAGAAAGAGCAGCCACGGTTATTCAACAGCGAGTGGATGGTGCAGTAGACTTTGATCAGACCTGGGACAAATATGAGCTTGGTTTTGGAAATCTGGAGAGTAAGTATCCACTGGATATACAGAAAGAAATCCAACAAATCAGTAATTGTTGTTAAACCATTTTTTTTTTTTTTTAACCAAGACTGCAAACGAAAAGCATTTCTCTTAACGTACTGCAGATGAATTTTGGCTTGGCTTGGCAAAGATCTACTCCATTGCCAGACAGGGAGAATACATTCTCAGCATTGAGCTGGAGGACTGGAAGGATGAGAGAAGATTCATTGAGTACATGTTCACCCTGGAAGGTCCTGCATCTCAATACACTATCCATCTGACTCACCTGTCTGGGAACCTGCCTGATGCCATGAGCAACCACACTGGGATGATGTTCTCAACCAAAGATAAGGACAACGACAATCTTGATGAGTTTAGCTGTGCTCGCAACTACTCAGGTAGCGACACAAAAATTTACGGATTTCAAAGTGTCCCGGTTATGTGCAGCAGCCCAATGTCGAACACTGAAGTAACTTGATTTTTCCTTTTTCAGGTGGTTGGTGGTTTAACGCATGCGGTGGCACCAATCTAAACGGCCGCTACACATGGATGCGGACGAGGAGCCGTACTCTGCGCAGAAAAGGGATCTACTGGAGACCTGGCAAGGGAAGCTCTTATACTATTAAATCCACAAAGATCTCCATTAGGCCTTCATCCCAATTCCAGTGAACCTGACTAATTTAAGGCGACTCTAAACTAATCAAAGTGATCACATAAGCAACAATGACTTTGGCAGACACAAGCTACGTCTTTCTCCTAAACTTTGTCCAAAGGTGCTGGAGCATGTCGTTCAAGCATGGTGCAATGTACAGATATTGCATGTGCAGTTTTGCAACAGCTTTTTACTTTTTAAATTATTTAGAAAATTGCTTGTGGAGAATTCAAACAGAGCTGAATATACTTTAGGAAAATGAACACATTTTATGCTTATCATGCTAAATTTTGTAACCTATCTTTGCAACTCTATACAACACTCACAGAATCAAACTAGTTTCACAAAGCATCCATGTTAAATAATTCACGTTCTTGTTTTTATACTCCATTTTAACTTAATACCATATTTAACCCATGTTTATGTTTTGTGCTAGTCAAGAAACATGGTGCTCTTTTTACGTTACTGAGTCATATTGACTCCTGGGTACACAATGTACACAACTGTACAGTAAATGTTTGTTTACAGATTTGTCCTGAAAAACAGTAAGGTGCACAATTTTCATAACGAAATAAATGAATCCACACCAAAGAATTTTGTCTTCAAGTGTTGAAACTGAAGCTGTTTAAGGACTAATCACAGAAACTAACTTCATGAAAGTTCCAAAGCAGTAAATGTGTAATAATAAATGGATGTAAAGGTGGACATAAAGTGTAATGTTTTGCTCTTTATGGAACACAGAAGTTTTAACATTGCCAAATTTTTTTTGAAAAAAAAAAAAGAAAGAAAGAAAAAGAAACACTTTGGGATTTGCTGTAAATTTAAAATAATCAACCTCTGGGTGGTAACTATCTCTGTCAGGCTGCATTCCAGCACCCCAGCAGTGATTTTCTTACAGCAGGAAATATTTTATTCCATACAAAAGAAAAAAATATATCAAGTGGTTAAGGCTTTGGGTTGTTGATCAGAGGATCAGAGTTCATGCCCCAGTACTGCCAAGCTGCCACTGCTGGGCCCTTGAGCAAGGCCCTTTACTCTCATTGCTCCAGTGGTGCTGTATCATGACTGACCCTGCGCTCTGACCCCAACCTCCAAAGTTGGGATATGCAAAGGAAGACTTTCACTGTGCTGTAATGTATATGTGACAAAATAAAGGCTTCTATTCTATTAGCCTCAATAACGTTAATAATTTTTAATTTGAATAAATTTTAATCAATGGCTATATTATTATTTACATATATAATTAATATACTACATTTATACACCATCTGATTTATTTGGGTAACTCTATATATTACATAATGAATGTAGAATTATATAATTTTAGCATGCCCGAGCAAGCGGACTGTCAGCTTTGCTATCTACCGCCAAACAAGGACAAGCTTTGCAGATGACTGTGTCAACATAACCCCATTTGAGGCCTTGACTAAAATAGCAGTTTGAACCAGTCAGTTTCGAAGCTGTAGCAAGGCCATGATGTTGTGTAACATTATTTGGAAAGGTGAATTAAAATATTGCACAGTGGTCACAATTCTGTGCTAATGACCACACAGTCCCGGGATGCCCCTCTGCTGGACCACTGATTGAGCCATATTGTGTCTGATCCTGCACTTTCAGTCCAAAATAAATAAAACCTTTAGAGTTTAAACAATTGATAATATACAGCATAAAACAGACATGAGTACACCCACGTGCAAGGTGACTTAAATGACAAATGAGTCAAAATGATCATCTCTCATTAAGTGGACAAGGAGAGTATTTGCTCTTACGACAAATAAAACAAAAGCTTTAGAAAGACAAAATTTGCACCTCAGCTATCTAGCTTGGAATCTGCATATATTATATATCTGTATATATTGTGTACACAAGTTGGGGAGAAGACGATATACCAGAATATTGGCTTCTAATCTCCAGAACCTTGGCAGAAGAGGAATATTCCAGCAAGTTATTGATCTAAAGCATGTTGTTAAAAATCATATATGTGTTTCTAAAGAAGAAAAAAGTGGCCTGGCTATGTATATCTTCTGACATGAATACAACAGAATGCCTTAAAAACCAAGGCAAAGAAATACAACCACTCCAGCAAAGAGCAGCAAAAATAAATAAATAAATAAATAAATAAGAAAAATGGCAAGAAATTTCTCTGTTTCTGAGATGTTAGCATGTGTGTGCGTTCCAATTTCTTGTTAGGAAAAAAATAAGGACAGCCCCACATTTATTTGTACTTAAAATTGATAAAATTACCTACAGGTGGATCACATCAGGTGCGAATTATTACAACACTGTTACAGAGCATTTTGAAGAAAGAAAATCTTTACTATGACCTTATCTTTAACTTTTAGGGGAACCGCCCATATTTCTAAGAATTTTCTGAGACTTTTATCACTAGGAGTAACACTTTCATTAATACAGGCCCTGAATCTCAGTACTAAAAGGTGTACTGACTTTTGTTTCACTGAGCTCTTATTATGAAGCCTGGATTGTTAACATAGTAAACATAATTTTACACGAGGTACTGTTCAACTTTTGGATTGAACTTGGAATCATTTGCCATTTAAGTGTTAATCCACAGAGGTGTACTTCACTTCTGACAGACACCGTGTAAATATTTTTAAACAGATTGCAAAATCTACGTGATCGTTCTATATTTGGGAGAATCGGAGTTCGGCTGTTGTACCTGTACGTGGTGTTGGGCACATAAATGTCCTTGGCAGGGAACTCCAGGATCTCCCTGGTGGGCCGTACCCGAGTGTCAGGATAAGGTTTGACCTGGAGGAGCTCTGGAGTCAGACAGTAGTGGGGGTTCTCAGGAGCAGGAGAAATGTCAATCTTCAGCTGAGCTATTAAAAAAATAATAAATCAGCCTCCAGTTAGCAAGGTTTATAGTTGGAAATCAAAGTTATTAGCTGACTCGTGTAATATCAGCGGTTCAAATGCTGTAAAAATTTCCAACAATGCACTTAGTGAGACCGATAACTATTAATTATACCACAAATTCCACAACATTGACTTTTACTTTCTTAAAACTAACACTTTAGATCAGCTAAACAGTCCTGAAAATATATTTAATTAATTTTATATATTGTATGTTTTTTTTATTCTTCTCAAGATTTTAAATCTTAAAACTTAAATGGGTATTTTTAGACTTTGTACGAGCATAAGCGCATGTTTTGGATGAAAACCAGAAAGCTCTTCTGTGAGTCTCTCTGAAAAGGTGGTCTGATAAATACATTAAATACAAACGCATTACTGAGAATAAATGTGTGGGTGTAGACAAAACTTTAGAAACTAAGAGAGTAATTACTGAATAAATGCTAACATTAGAGCAATCACATTAACATAAACCTTGTGCTGGGAAATAGTCAAAGCAGCAGGACATTAAAGGCAGGATGCACAATGTTTGAAAGCCAATGTTGACATTTGAAATCACCAAAACAAACACGCCCCTAACCCAAATGGGTGTCACCCCTGTTTTGATAGCTCCACCCCACATATACATACGTAACTCAGGCAACTATTATGACAGAACCTGCTGGGGCAGCTGGCTGAGGGGATATTTATATCAATAAATTAACTTAGTGAGTAATACTATGGTAATACAAATGTGATATTTTAGTACTGTGTGTTGTATCGTGAAAGGTTTAGCTCCGTTTCACGCAGAAGACGACGTTCAACACCTAGAACCCGAGGCAGAGGTAACGCATTGTGCTCTAATATTAAAAGGAGAAAAAAAAATAATGGCAATGACTTGACAGAACAAATAGTGCAGTCTAAGGAAATGTATATCATATTTCTCAATCAGGTGTGTGCCTGCTTGCAAAGAAAAAAAAATCTGCATTTTATTTATTTGAATGTTATTCTGAGAGATCATTGATCACATTGATACAGAGATCATATGGAGAGAGTCGTGCTGCAGGAATGGGAATAAATTCCTTCATTAGCTATGGGACATTTTCCAACACTGCTGACCTGCTTACCACAGTTTTAATGCTTTAATTATATTTGCTTATGCCTTAAAGCTTTATTTTAATTAGGGTATAAATGAAACCATCAATCACAAATAAAGACCTATGATAATATAATAATAGCTCATATACTCTTACTCCGAAGGCACTTATTTATGATTCATGTCAGCTGTCTGTCCTACTATTATGCAGTTGCTGAGTTGTATATCTGCTATAAATTACTTTTTTAACCTTACAGGAGACAAAATAAAACAAAAGTGAATCTAGAAAATAAAGGAACAGAATAAAAGCTTTCATTTTTAAAGCACGAGGCAGAACGTTAATGATTCATTGCAAGCCGAGCTGTTTTATTTATAATATTAGGAAGACGCTAAAACAGCCATAAATTCTGCAAAGACTTTGTAACCTGACCTCGCTTAAGGAAATCTATCTGGCATTTCACAAAGCACATTTTTCACAAAACACTTTGTTAAAAAAATGGATATCTTTACTGTTGTCTTTAGCTTCATTTGCTGAGTAAACTTTAAGCTCACCTGTAATTGGTCTGAGTCTGCGTAACACTGAAGAGGGTCGCCTC